>NC_056750.1:796274607-796574607 GCF_019279795.1 Protopterus annectens
GATGGGCAAGGTGTTTACAGTGTCGCGAGCTGGTTTTACTGATTCGGGGGGGCAGGAGGGTGAAGTTTTCACTGATCCTGTCTGACAGCAGGTTGGCTATATCTATGGCATTTGTGTATGTAGTGTTATTGACCATCAGTTAAGTTACTTGGATACTTACCACTGTTAAGTATTCAAGGGACAGTTTTTCTGCAGTACTAGCTGACATTTCCCAAGTTTAGTTATTCTTTGTGTTAACTGGGGTAGTCCAGCTGGCCAGGTGCCCCTTTACAACAAAGTCCCAGGGAGAAGAGATCCACAAAACATTTGCATAAATTATAACACAACAAAAATTACACAAAAAAATAGATTGTACACAATTTCAAAAGTAGGCAATTAAATGGTGAAAACAGATGTGAAAATAAGTTCTAAAATGTAGTTAGAATATTTAAATGATCCGATGAAGTAGTGATAAAAATTACAATACTGAGAAAATCAAAAATGAAAACATGAGACAAATTAGTACATACAAGGCATTCAAAATGAAAAGTAAGAGGCTGAGTAGAGACAGAGAAGAGAACACAATCTGGAATAATAAGGCTAAAGGTAGATAGATGGCTGTGGGTAGGATAGAATAGGAGATGTCTAATGGCAGATATGGAAGAACACAGATTCAGAAAACCAGATTCAAGAGTCAGACACAAGGAAGGAGAAAGGAGGAGGACAGTTCAAATAAAGTGAGAAGGTGAAGGCTGGATATAAAAACACATTATAAAGGATGTATAACAGTAAATAAGTAAATGAAAAAGGGTAGGTGAGGAGGGTATGTATTAAGGCATTAACAGTAGTGTGACAGGAAGGAAGATGCAGGATGTGGTCATGCACAAGGAAGATCTGGGCATTAACACAATGGCAGTTTCATGTGGAAGTTGGGCACATTTTTAGGTTATGCTGAAAATGTTTCAAATTAGTTACTGTTGTTAGCCGAGGTGGTAGAGTTATATCTTTAACTCTTTTTCCAAATTACTGAGAAGCAGAAGATCTGAACTCTGCAGCTAACAGGGTGCTTACCCAAGAGTTTATAGGGTATTGTTATGATTTAGTTCCGTAAGTATAAGTGGTGTTGACACAAGGTATGATTGTGTGTATGGACTTTGCCCAGAAAACTACATCTGGAAAAGCCAATGATGGAAAAGTTCAATAACATCAATAAAACAAAATGTGAAGATGTAGCACAGATTACAGATTATGAGTGCAAATTTAATCTTAATCTGAAATAGTGGCTAGCAAGACAGGTATGTAGTAAAGTATGATTTTGAAAATTTACCTCCAGAATTCAAAGTCTGTCTGCAAAATTTATTTGACACACTGGATACAAATGGCAGAGTTTTATGGGAAGAAATCAAAAAACTTGTACCTGAATAAAATGAAGTGTGCACATGCTGAAAAAGCAAAAATCGTCAAAATGGATGACTAAAGTGAGTATTGCTCATAAATGTCCTGCTCCAATTTCATAGTTCTGAGCCCTAATTACACTCCAGGTGACCAGAGTTTGATTAACATCCTGGCAGACCAGGCAGGAGAGAATTTAGTTTATTTCACATTTGTTTACAGCAAAAGTCAGACTTGGTATGAACCCATTTTCAGAAGAGGCCTAGGGAGAAAAGCTCCAGAGTGCACACTAAACAGAATTTAAAAAAATTGAACAATGGTTACAAATATTAAGACAATAACAAAGTAGTACAATTTGTGAATACAATAAAAAAAAATAAGCAAAATATAAGGCAAGCGATAAAGCTGAGCATACATTATATACAAGATAAGAGTTCCTAATATGCAGTCTGCATAATAACGCATGAAAAATATATAGCAGAATAAGTACTAGGTCATAAAAGCCATATACACTTTCTAACAGGAGAACTAAGAAGTAAATTTCAGCCAAATTCTGTTAGATAAACGTTAGTTTAAAGACTATAAAAGAAAGGATATTAGAAGATTAGGAAATTAAAGAGAGGTGAGGCTAGAAAGTAGGTAATGCAGGAAGGAATTGGGATATATCAAGAGAAAGTCTATTAAGACTGGAGAAAATGGAGAGAGAGTACAAAGATGACAAGGAGCATGGTCAGATCCAATTATTGGTTAGATGTTCTTTCAGCCTAGACTTGAAGGAATAGTAGTGCGGTATAAGTATGATTGCTTATGGAATGCTATTCCATGATTTGGCAACACAGTGAGAGTACAGACTAACCCAGTTAGATCTTTGAGGTTTGCAAATAGAAAGCAGTTACTTGTGAGAGGAGCGTAGGTCACAAGATGGAATGACTATAGTGTTGAAGTAGTGATGACGTAGGTTGCAAAAATGAGTTGTACAGTATTTTGTGAGTTACCGTTAGTTGCTTGAAGGTGGGGTAGTTTGAGTCAATTTAGGGACTTGAGAGCAGAGCAATGGTGAGAGTAGTGGGCTTGCCCAGTTTCAAATGTAGCTATTTTACTATAACATTAACTATGTTTTGCTTTGAGGGAAGAGTGAAGATCAGTTAGGAAAGGTGAAGCGTATAGAATGGATGATAGGAGATAGGTGGTGGCAAGGGTTATTCTTGTGGAGTTAGAGATTAATTATTTAGCCCTACACATCATGCCTGATTTTTTTAACAACTTTTTTTTTTTTTGTTGTTGTTGCTGATATGTAGGTCAGACTTGAGACTGTTGTCAATAGTTACACCTAGCAGTTTTGTATGTGAAACCACATTGATTGAAGTACTGTTCAGAGAAGTAATAGGAAAGTTAAACTAGAGGTCCATCCTGAGAAGGGAAGGTCAGTGGCCCTGGTAATATAGACCTCATGCCAGATTGTGGAGGTGAGTCTTGAGCAGGTGGGGTGTAGGTGGCATATAAAGTGATGGCAGATGTTGCTTGTGTGTAAAAATTAAGTATGCATGCATGGATGACAGAGCATAGATGGCCCACTGAGGGCAGCTAGGACATACATATGCCCACAGTTGCTGGTATGCCATCAAGGATACAAAATCCCTGTTGTCTGCCATGATGATGGCCTTCCAGATGAATCTCAGCTTAGACTATCTGAAGGAATCCCTCATGCCGAGTCTTTCCCCCAGCTTTGAGAAATTATTGAGCTTAATTCCATTAGGTGAGGGCTTGATGGACAGCATGGAAGGAGAAAAAAATAAAATGTATTGCTCAGAAATGTGCAAAAGGTAAAGCTAGATGAAAAAGAGAGGTAATAAATTTCCAATATGCAGCAGAGGAGACAAAAGTACTGCAATAAGATATGAAAGCAGATAAAATTGGAAAATAGTAGGGGAAAACAAGATTGGGTTTCTTAAATTTCTGAACGTTAAACAGAGAATTCTGTTTTCAAAATGGAATGTTAAAGTTCACCACAGACCCTTGTTGAATGGTATATTTATTTTAAAAAGTAACAAGCGTACATCTTAGCATTTTACAAATACAGCCAATAAGTATTAAAGACATCAGCAAAATCACGATTCGGAGAAAGACTGCACAAAGTCATTAGGAAATGAAGATCAAACAAAGTACAGTTTTGTACCTACCATAAATGTAGATGTTCGAAGATCCACATTGCTGCAGTCCTTACACTTGGGTAGTCCGCTGTCCTCGGTCGGCCCGAATATCAAAGTATAAGGCTGACGTCGGTCAAGGTGCATTTGACTGACATCAGGACGTCAGGGTACAAATGCGCATGACCGACGTCATATCCTCAGTCTTTTCTTGCCCCAGATGTCAGAAGACCCTAAAAATAAAGGTCAAAACCAAAAGACAGCAAACAAACAACCAACCACCCTTGCACTAATTATATGTACAATATATACAATATACACAATATTTACAACCCAACCCACACAACCGCCTCTAACTACAGAGGGAAGGAGGGAGGGATTGGACTGCAGCAATGTGGATCTTCGAACATCTACATTTATGGTAGGTACAAAACTGTACTATGTTCTTCATCTCACATTGCTGCAGTCCTTACACTTGGGTAGAATCCCAAAGCAGAGGTAAGGGAGGATGGCCAAACTATAAGGAAGCAGGAGCTGCCAAAATGCCCTGCAAAACAGCAGTGGCAAAACCAGCCCTGGATTTAGAGTAAAGTGGTAGGTGATAATGCCTAGAGAAAGTATGCACTGAACTCCAAGTAGCTGCCTCCAAAATATCCTTGGTTGCCACCCCCCTCAAAAAGCTGTCAGTGGCAGTAGCCCTAGTGGAATGAGGCCTAATCCCAGCTGGAATCTCCTTGCCATGATGGGAATAACAGAAAGCAATGCAAAACCCAATCCACTTAGAAATAGTTTGTTTTGACACAGGCTTGCCCTGAGAACTCAAAGCAAAAGAAACAAATAACTGCTGAGACTGCCTGAACCCTTTAGTTCTGTCCAAATAATATCGCAACTGCCTGTGTACATCTAAAGTGTGCAAAATCTTTTCCCCTTTATTTTGGGGATTTGCATAAAAAGTAGGCAAATGAATAGTTTGGTTTAAAGCCACACTAGAAACCACTTTAGGCATAAAGGAAGGATTAGTACGAAGATACCCTATCCTTATGGAAAATTAAGAAAGGCTCAACCGCCATAAGGGCCTGTAATTCAGAAACCCTTCTTGCAGAGGTAATGGCCAACAAAAGGCAGTCTTCCATGATAAATATTTCAACTCAGTAGTAGCTGCAGGCTCAAAAGGTTGTAGAGTGAGTTTCTCCAACACAAAATTGAGATCCCAAGCAGGAGTAGGAGCTCTACGGGGGTCTTATATTCTTTGCCCCTCTAAGAAATTGCTTGAACAAAGGATGAGAAAACAATGGTGGGTCACAGTCATAGTGAGCTGAAATTGCTGCAGCATGAACCTTAATAGAAGAGAAGGACAAACCTTTGTCCAGTAACTCAGTAAGATATTGAAGAGCCACACTTAAATTAGGCTCAGAAACATCAAAATCCTTTGCTGCACTCCAAAATAAAAATCTCTTCCATTTATCTGCACACTTTCCTTGTACTAGGCCTCTAGCTTCCAAAATCACATTTAAAACTTGTTGTGGAAGTTGAGACCCTCTATGGTTCAAAACAGAATATGCCAGGCTGTTAGGTGAAGAGAGTGAAGTTTGACATTGAGCAAATGACTGTCCTCCTGGGACAACAGGTGTGGAATCGAAGGCAAAGCGCCATGGAGGCTTCCGCACCAGACTTCTCAGTAATGGGTACCAGTGCTGTCGAGGCCAATCTGGAGCTATTAAAATCATCCTTGGCTTGTCCTGTCTGACCTTTAGAAGTACCTTTGGGAGGAGAGGCAGAGGTGGAAAGGCATACACATGAAGATTGCTCCAATTGAAAGAAAGAGCATCCACTTTCCAAGCTGTGGGATGAAACCTTTTCGTGCAAAACTTTGGCAGCTGATGGTTTAGTGGAGAAGCGAACAGATCTATGTCTGGAGTTCCCCATGACACTGTCAATTTCTGAAAAACATGAGGATCCAATTTCCACTCGTGGGGATCCATAATTCGTCTGCTCAACACATCTGCTAAGGAGTTCTGTGCTCCCGGCAGAAACCTTGCCTGAAGATTGAGCTGTAAACTGAGAGCAGTCTCCCACAAAATCATTGCTTGCCTGCATAGAGGATAAGACTGTGTTCCCCCTTGCTTGTTGATGTACCACATGACAGTTGTGTTGTCTGTTAGAATCAACACCTGCCCTGGAAGAAGTAAATCCTTGAAAGCTATTAATGCAAACTGGACTGCTAACATCTCCTTCAGGTTGATATGTAGATGTTGTAGTCTGGCAGGCCACTTGTCTTGTATCCACTTTCCATTTAGATGAGCTCCCAAGCTTTGTCTGAGGCATCTGTCGTTAAAATCTGACTCGCCTCTGGCCGGGTCACAGAGAGTCCCTTGTTTAGGTGACATTCCTGAGCCCACCACAAAAATTCCTTTGAATGCAAGGTATTATTTGAATGACAGTGTCCAGATCCTGGCAGTGCTGTGTCCATACATTTTGAGATACCATTGCAGCTTCCTCATATGCAGTTTGGCATTGGGAAGCACCAGAATACAAGATGCCATGAACCCTAAGGCTTGAAGGACTGTCCTTGCAGTCAGCCCGGACTGATGAGATAGTTGATGGAAGTAAAGGGAAAGATTCTTTTGTTTGTCCGGGGTTAAAAGGCCATCTGGGATGCTGTATTCAGTCTTACACCCAGAAAGCACATGTCCTGAGAGGGTACTAGACTGGACTTTATTTCGTTCACAGAATACCCCAGGCATCTTAGCACTGCTATCACATATTCCAAATGATGAAGAAGCTCTTTCCTTCCTTGAGCCAGAATCAGGCAATCGTCCAAATAAGGATAGATCTGTATTCCTTTTAGCCTGAAGAAAGCTATCACTGGAGCCAGAACTTTCGTGAACACTCTGGGCGCAGTAGATAAGCCAAAGGGCAATGCAGAGAACTGAAAGTGAGAAGTCCCAGCTCGAAAACGCAGATACTTCCTGCAACTCAGTCTGATAGGAACATGAAGGTAAGCCTCCTTGAGATCCAAAGTTACCATCCAATGATCTTTGCCCAGCAGAGGTAAAAGCTGTTGTAACGTCAACATTTTGAACTTGGGAATGTCCAGATAAGTGTTGAGGATAGATAAAATCCAAAATTGGTCTCCACGTGTTCCCCTTCTTTGGTACTAGCAACAGGCGAGAATAAAATCCTAGGCCCACTTCTGGCATAGGGACCGGCTGTATGGCCCCTAGTTGAAGTAACAGAGAAATTTGCTTGTGAGCCTCTATTCTTTGTTGAGGAGGAACGTCTGGCATGCCTCTGAAAGGAGGCAAGGTATGGAAATAAAACCTGTAACCATGGTGTATGATATCCAATACCCATCTGTCTTGGGTAATTAAACTCCAATTTTCTTTGAAAAGTGCCAACCTTCCTCCCAAAGGTGCTGCCAGACGAGAAGGCTCTGGCAGCTGAAAAGGTAGGTCATTGGGTCTGTTTACGAAAGGACTGACCCCTGCCCTCACCTGAGGACTGTGCAGGAGAACTCCCTGTTCTAGGCCTGAAAAAGCCCCGAGCTCTGCCCCTACCACGTCTAGATCTACCCCTAGACTGGGAATCATAAGAAGGATACGTCCACCCTTTAGTAGGCCAATTTCTACTAAACTTTGGAGGCTGAACCTGCAAAAAATCTTTAACAGTCTGCATAGACTTAGCCTTGTCTTCCATTTTCTTTAAAACTGCCTCAACAGGAGAACCAAACAACACATCAGATTGTAAAGGAGCATCTAAAATCCTTGTTTTAACATGGTCAGATAAATTTTGATCCCTCAGCCAGGCGTGCCTGCGAAGAACTGACCCAGTGGCAGCCACCCTAGACGAGGCCTGTACAGCATCAAAACCACATTGCAAAGAATGCTTACCCACCTGTTCAGAAACATGTACTAAATCTTGCAACTCTTTACAATCAATACCTTCCGCCAGAGCATCAACCTTAGACTTCAATTGTGAAAGGAGATAGTTTTGGTATTTCAACATGTGAAACTGGCAATTCAAAGCCCTCATAGCTAGAGTGGAAGTAGTATAAACTTTCTTTCCCCATCTATCCAAGGCCCTGGCCTCTTTATCTGCAGGAACCGGATTCTTGACAACAGAAGCCTTAACACCTTTAGGCCCCTGACTAACAGTTTCTGGGTCTGCCCTAGGACTCTTAAAAGATACTTATGAGTTTCAGGCACCCTGTAATACCTATCCGGTTTAACAGGAGCAGGAGGCAAAGAATCAGGATTAAGAGAAGCCTCTGTAAAAACATCTTCCACTACATCCAAAACAGGAGGTATAGCCAAAGGCCTATGCTGGGGTAAAAACAAAAATTCCCTAAGCCTTTTCCTGGAATCAGAGAAGTCCTGACCTTCCCATTTAAAATGCTCCCTCATGGAATGAAGAGTTACTGAAAAAGAAAAATCCTCAGGAGGAGAAGCAGAAGGAGTAGAATCATCCACATCAGAATCAGAATAAGGAGAGTACTCCTGCAAGTCTTCAGTCAAGTCTCTGAAACATCCGAGCCTGCTCAAAACTCTCTAGCTCAGGCTCCACCCTAGGTCTCTTATCAGGAGGGGGCAAAGAACCCCTAATCAAAGTAATCAAATCTTCTGCCATTTTAAGCATATGCTTCTTGGGCACAGTTCCAGACGAACTAGGGGTGACACCAACTGAAGCTAAACCTGGCCTGCCTCTAGGAGAAGCCTTAGAAACAGAAGGAGAGGGCCTAACCACCCTAGGCAGGGAGGGGAGTATAGTAACCTGAGAAGCCCCATCACCCTGACCTGCCTCCTGAGAGGCCACATCCTGCAATAACAAGGTCTCTCCCTGGGATCCCAAAGAAACCTCCGGTTGAACCACCGGCTCCACCGACACCTCTAAAGAACCGGCGTCTGGTACGGACGGTTCTTCTAGCCTAGGCTTAACTGCTTTGTCCTTGCGCTTCTTCGAAGAAGCGGGCGTCGGAGCATCCGACGGCATTCTATAATTGCACTGCTTCCCGAAGACTAACCTGGCACAATCTAATCTCCTCTTTATAGTGCGCTTATTGAATCTGGCACAAGAGCGACACCCAACAACGTCGTGCTCAGGCCCTAAACAAGGAATACACAAAGTATGATAGTCTCTATGCGGTATCTGTTTCCCACAAGAAATACAATTATTCACTTTTTCTGACATCCGGTAAACCACTGAGGCAAGAAAAAACTAAAATATTCCCCAACGGGGTACTTAACCAACTTTGACTCGGTCTGAAACTCCGAAATCGAAAAATTTCAGAACGCCAACCGGCACTTGCAATACTGCTTCTGCATCGGACCATGCGGCAAAAAAGACTGAGGATATGACGTCGGTCATGCGCATTTGTACCCTGACGTCCTGATGTCAGTCAAATGCGCCTTGACCGACGTCAGCCTTATACTTTGATATTCGGGCCGACCGAGGACAGCGGACTACCCAAGTGTAAGGACTGCAGCAATGTGAGATGAAGAACATCTTAACAGTAATTTATGCTTGTACCTTACAATCAGGGACTGGTGGTGATGAAATAACTCAAAGCAGCATTGAAAGCCTTACTAAACATTAAAGCACTGGGCATGGATGGTATTTACCACTGAAGTATTACAGCACTCATTCAGCTCTTACAAAGCAATGCCAGGAATTCTGGAAGACACCATCACTGCCATAACTGTGGACTTTGTGTTTATACCCATTTATAGAAGGGTGATCTCATTAATTGTAGAAATGACTTCACAATCACTGATTCCACATGCCATCAATACTACAGACTTCATAATTGGAAAGAGTTGCAAGAAGTGCTTGAAGTTCAGGAAAGAACAAGGAAGAGGAGACTGCATTACAGACGTCAGACGGACACCTAAAAAGGCAAAGAAATACCAAGGGACAGCTACATTTATTTTGTTTACAGCAAGGGGTTCTGACGGTGTAAATCAGGAAAAACACTGGGCTAGATGAAGTACCAAAGGCACCCCAAAACACATTGTTTTTATACAAACCTTTATATCAATCAAGAATTATCAGTCCACTCAACAATAAACAAAATGGATTAAAACCAGTAAAGGTGTATAACATAGCTGTAGGCTTACCATACACTTATGGAATAAAACAGAGGACAATTGCATGAAGAAAATCATGTGAACATTGGAGGACTCAGCAACAACATTAGCTATGCTGATGATGCCAAAACACTAGCTTAAAGGGAAAACAGTCTAGAACATCTAAATTCAACAATGGGTTTGCACGGAACATGAAAAAGTCAAAGACCCTGATAAAGTAAAATCAATTTTACTCTTGATGAGAAAGAATAGAACTAGCAGACAATTGTAACCTGCTTGTATCAGTAAAGAAATGGTAGGCAGTCAAGAAATCTGTCAAAATGCTCTTGGCAGAATGGCTATAAAGAATGTAAATAAGATCTTACAGTGCAGAGATGCAACTCTGCATACAAAAACTGACTTTTTTATGCTACAGTATTTCAATAGCATCATGTGGGTGTGAAAGTTGGACAGTGAACAAACAAGAACAAGACAGGAAGAAGAGAGACACTTTTGAATGAAGGCATCGGCAAAAAATACATATATCAAACAAATCAGTTTGTACTGGAGAAAATGAAATAAATTTCCCTTAAATGCTCAGACCACAAGACTTAAGCTTCAATACTTTGGACAAATCATTTGAAGAGAAACATCATGCTTGGTAAAGCCAAAGACCCATGTAAAAAAAAACAAACAAACCTTATTAACAGAGTCTCCTATATTATTATAACAGGAGTTCTACGAGGTTCTTGATCCAAGTAGGCCAGTTGCTGGTCATCCCCTTAGCTAGCTCTCCAACACTTGCCCTACCTCTTGCCCATCACACAACTCCTATATTTCTTTTTATCATCTGTGCATCCCATGGACGACTGTGACCATTAAGTGGACTAAACGCAGTGGCCTCTTCCCTGCCTGAATACAAAGAAGTCAAAGGTAACAAATATGTATGCATTCTTTGCACATCGACTGCAATCAGCTACACAAACCATAGTGAGCTAAGTCTGAACTGTGTTACGTAATTAATATAACGATGTAGGATTACTAAAATCAAGCTATGATGGTATAGGTGGTATATCTATGACTAGTATCTTCAAAATAAATGTGAATTCTAAAACTGGCAAGAAACTTTTGTAATGCTGGTGATATTTAAGATGCAGAGATGACATTCCAAACCTTCGTCCCAAAGATGGAGATTTACTTGACGACTACTGAGGATGGCTGACAGCATGCAGAGCAGCTGGAAGACAAAACGTTTTTCTAATGCATGACCTCAGCTTTTGATTCATGAAAGAGGGATAATGGTCCTAATGAAATAGTCTGATGATCCAGGAAACTTGTTACATGTGCAGGTGTTACTGAAGCACATCTGTCTCAGAACCTGATAAATATGGGGTACCAGACATCTGGGCCTATTCTGCCAAAGATCTGTATATTATTCAGCTAGTGAGTCACTTGAGCAAATAACAGAAGGCATCTGTAGACAGATTACCCATTATGTAAAGATATGCAAGCAGCTTTGCATAGTACATAAGGTTATAGCAATTTAACAACAACCCACTGCTTTGTTCCACATCCTTGCAGCACTAAACATAAAGGGTTTTTACAAGCACACATTAATATGGTACTCTATGAGCAGGGGCTATACTTATTAAACCCTTATGCATCTCAGTGCACTGCTCTAAAATGATTCTTGCATAGTACAGCAATTTACAGACATTTGTACAATGCCAGATCCATGCAGAGCAGTGAAAAAAATAAGTGTGGGCAACAATTATCTGCATTACACCACTGCATTCCAATGGAAGAATCTGACCAAGGAAAAGTAGTGCCCCCTATTCAGTTGCTGATCCAGGTATAAAGTGCACTGAGTGTGTTTGAATGCGAATGTGCATGCATGTGTGTATGCATACATACATAGAATTGCCTGCAATGTGTCTTTATCTGTGTTTCTGTGCGAGTGTGTGTATATAACAGACAGCTGCTTGAGTAACTAATTCTCTGCTGGGTCTTTTACTCTCTCTCTTTTGGTCTCATCTGTAACTGGGGATGGAGAGTGTGCCTCAATGCTTCCTTGTGGGTACGTGCAGTACTTATTTGCACAAGACAGAAGAGCACTCAGCTAAGCAGTTGTTTAAACTGCTCAGATCAGCAATTATTTATCACACAAATTACATATCAAGGTGCTTCAATGGCATGCAGCATGTGCCCAATTATAATTCACATTAATTTGCAGCAGTGTAATGTTAATGTGATTCAGTGTCTTGCAGTGTGCACAATTATAATTCACATTCATTTGCAGCAGTGTAATTGTATCATGATTCAGTCAGTGTCATGCAGTGTGTGCATAATTTACATTCATTTGCAGCAGTGTAATATCAATGCATCAGTTTAACGCAAAGCATGCACAATTATAATTCACATTCATTTGCAGCAGTGTAATGTTAATGTGATTCAGTGTCATGCAGTGTGTGCACGATTATAATTCACATTCATTTGAGCAGTGTAATGTTAATGCATCAGTTTAATGCAAAGCATGCACAATTATAATTCACATTCATTTGCAGCAGTGTAATTGTAACATGATTCAGTGTCTGTTTCATGCAGTGTGTGCATGATTATAATTCACATTCATTTGGAGCAGTGTAATGTTAATGTTATTCAGTGTCATGCAGTGTGTGCACAATTATAATTCACATTCAATCACAGTAGTCTAATATTAATGTGATTCAGTGTCTTGCACAGTGTGCACAATTCTAATTCACATTCATTTGCAGCAGTGTAACTTGCTTTATCGCAGCAGAATGAGATATGATACTAAAGGAATGACAAAGAATTGCAGATGATTTTTATGTTAGATTCTCTTCACAGGAAATTTTACATCAGCTGTGCAATACAAAACTAATGTACTATACTATCAAGTAGTTGTGTGTAACCGATAGGCGGACTCTTATTTCATTTAACTGCTTTTGCCCAGTCTCTACATGACATTTTTTATTCACACACTCACACAGACACGCACACAAATTACAAGCATAAGACATTCAGAAAATATCCCTACTAAACAGTATATTTTTCATTCCCATAGCTGTAACTATTCATCAAGTTTAAATTTAAAACATTTAACATTCAGAGCAACTTTAACAGGATAATAAGTTCAAGCTTCCAACAGATGTATAAAAAAAAAAAAAATTCTAGTGACATGATTACCCTAAAGCACTGCACGTTACTGATAGACTGAAGAACCAGGCAAGGCCTACTGCATACCAGTAACAAGAGACAGATTGTGAAATACACGGGTCAGGAAGAGACGGACAGATTGTGAAATACACGGGTCAGGAAGAGACGGACAGATTGTGAAATACACGGGTCAGGAAGAGACGGACAGATTGTGAAATACACGGGTCAGGAAGAGACGGACAGATTGTGAAATACACGGGTCAGGAAGAGACGGACAGATTGTGAAATACACGGGTCAGGAAGAGACGGACAGATTGTGAAATACACGGGTCAGGAAGAGACGGACAGATTGTGAAATACACAGGTCAGGAAGAGACGGACAGACTGTGAAATACACGGGTCAGGAAGAGACGGACAGATTGTGAAATACACGGGTCAGGAAGAGACGGACAGATTGTGAAATACACGGGTCAGGAAGAGACGGACAGATTGTGAAATACATGGGTCAGGAAGAGACGGAGGTTCAAACACCTACAGACCACACCAGGGAGTATATGGAGGAGATGCACTGCTGTCCCACCAGCTGGCAAGGATAAAGGCCGACTAGTGCCCCCCCCCCCTTTGTTTTGGGTTCTAAAGGAGAATCAACACTTCAATAAAAATGGCACTGATCATTGACAAAATGGCTACTCTAGGTACAGAAGAGATGTCACTATCTGTGTGTACATCAAGAGTGTACCATAATAACTGACAGGCTGTGTGTGAAAACAGGGAGACGCTTCAGTTAGTTCAGATTTTTATAGACTGGCACTCAAATTTTAACAGGCTGGCTGCAACAATCATGAAAGAGCTCAGATCACTACCACGCAAGGTGGAAGGAAGGCCTAGAACTCTGATCTTTATAGAAGGCTTAACACACTATTTACTGCAGGTTTTTAACATGCTGGTAGCTGCATTTTGATTATAGGGAAGGATAACAGTCAGGAAAAACATTAATGCATGCAAATGCTGTGTGGGTGGACAGCGGGTAGGCCATGGTTAGGTGAAGGAATGGACCTTAACTAGGATGAGTTACAATGTTGGGTCCTATGATTACTTTCATGGGGTGTACATGGGTGGGAGCGCACACACTAAAACAAAGCTGAAATTTATTGTGTTACATTATCATCTGTTTCCATTAATAGTCTCTATTTTATGAACATATGCATTTGTATGGTTCAGTTTTACATGTGAATACATTTAATTTTTTCATATTTCTTGTTTTTTACAGGAAGAAGTAAAACAGTTGATCAAACTTACAAGGACAAATTTGAGCAACTGGTTGAAAAGTCTGGGCTAGATAAGAACATCATTGAATACTTGAATCCAGATGGTAAAATAAACACCATTCCTTATCACTAGACTACACAATAAAATGCTTTGGTTTTTCTTGTTACTTTTTGCTCTCTAAATGAAGGCCCTAAAGCTTAATGACTGGTTTAACTGTATTAATCCTCAGCTTCCCCTCTCTTTCCCATGACATCCTTTCCTTAAACTGCACCAGGACTGAAAGGATAGCTACATTTTGTGAGCAAAAAGTATGATGTAACAGATGTTGTCTCTGTTGGCTATAACTATATCATGCTTCAAGTATTATACGAATGTGCAGTGCTTGCTAATGTACATATAACAGTTTAAAACTGATGTTGATACATGATTTTAGTTATTAGTATTAATCAGTGGAACAGCACTGTGTCAATGTGTAGCTTTTAATAGTATATCGATCCTTTTGTCTGATGGAACCGTATGGATACCCATCTGTTCACATTACTTAAAATCAATCTGTTACTACATCTTGTGGAACTTGCATATGCCGAGCAGAGATTATCCAACTGAATGACTATTAAACCAAAACCACAACCAAAAACAAACAAAAAAAAACCATACGTTTTTCAACATATCTTGAACTTTTCTGCATTACTAATGTCTCTGTATCAAAGTAAGTGCTGCTGTTTTTTAATTTGTTATACCACAAAATGGCTTGAAGGAGGCTGCCATGGGTAGCATAATTGTGTTTTGAAGTCAATACCTTCACCTTCCTGATGTTATTTTTTGGGGACAAAAAGAAATCCCTGTGATGAGGGCATCATTTACTGTGGTTTTCTCTCTCATCAGTTTACGATAGTGACTGCTTACTTTTCACTGTCAGCATTTATCTGCATTTTTAATTACTTTGCCTTTTTTGATTTTCATTAATTACCATCTCAGTTACACCATTTTAAGGAAATTTTGAATGGAAGGCTTGAAAATGTAGCTGAGATAATTGTTCTTTTCTAAGTAACTACTGCAGTTTAGTGTTCAAGTCTGAGAAATCTGACCCCTGAGATTAATGTGTGTTACTGTTACTTGGGCTGAGATGGTTTGTACAGAAACAATAAAAATCCAGGGGTTGGTAAAATACCCTCTGCCCAAAGAATCCAAATAAAATTTGGAAAATGAAAGAGTATACCATGGCTAAAGAACAGTTTAATTCACAATAAAACAAATAAAGGCAAGCACTTTCACAGTCTATTTTCTCAACTGCTTCTTTAGACCTACATACATATAATCCCCCACCCCTATTTATATTAATAGTCAACCAGTCATCATACATCATTAAAAAATCATTACGCTATATACTACATAAAAAAACAAACAGAAATACATTCTTCAGTGTCTCTCAAATATCGTGTTTTCAAAGCTAGTTTCAAGGACACCCTTTCATTCAGTCCAGGAAATTTATCACTATTAAGTCGTATTATCCGTTCCTGTTCTCTTAACTCAGTCGCCTCCTCTAAGAATGGTTACCAATACTTCCAGCACTAGAAACTTAAAATTATGATTTCGTCCCTTGTCAAGTGCATGTTGGGCTAAAACATTCGTTATCTTCTTATTCTTGATATCCTCTAAAATTCTATCCTTTAGACGTCTATTAGTCTTACCAATGTAATAGGCATAACATTCCACACAACAGGCAAAATAAACCAAGTCCTTTATATAACAGCAACACAAAGAAGAGCAGTGAATAAACCAGGCAGTCCACAAAATGAATGATTCATAAAACAATGGATTTAATATAGGTAAGCGATTTCACATACAAGCTTCTTCAGACCATCAAAAGCAAACAACAGCGAGAGTACATTATAAATGTACATGCGTAAACTTCAAAAAGGATGGCAGAGAATGTAGAGTAGATTGTTAACAAAACTTAAAGGACCCTTCAATAAAATAAAAATATTGTCCACAAATCTCCTGTAATAAATTTTTTTTTGACAAAGACATTATCCTTAAAAACATATTCTTACTCCCACCTAGCCAGAGCAACGTTGGCATAGTTACTGGCACAAGCCGTGCCCATTGTAACACCAACCTTCCGTAGATAAAATGATCCATTGAAAATGAACATGTTGTTGTTAAGGACCAAGTCAAGTAGAATACAAATTAACCCTTCTTTATTTGGTGTCAAAATTCCCAGCAATCAAGAGAGATTTAATATTCTCAATTCCCCATTCATTGGGTATCACAGTAAAGAGGGAGGCTATATCTAATGTAATAAAAATAAAATCATCATTAATATTAACATCACAGATAGCAAGGAACAGATCATGTATAAAACAGTGTCCTTAAGAACTGTAGTAACAGTATCCAAGCCCAGTCTTAAATTATTTTCAACATATATTGAAAGTGGCTTCATAGCCCAACCTCTGCTAAATACTACACGGTGCATCAGAGGGCAAATCATAACCTTATGTACTTTGGGAAGTCCATAAAGAATAGGTATCACTGGGTGCTTAACCAAAAAATAATTATACAATTCCTCAGTAATCAGCTTAGTCTTACGTAGGTGAAACAAATAAAACTCCCAACTTCGTATTTTATCTGAGATGGTTTGCGTTGCATTCACAGTTTTAAAATACTGTAGCTAGAGTTAGTCTTTTCCCAGCTCACTGACATATCTGAACAAAACATTATATCCAGTGTAAAAATGTGAAACAAGCACTTTTACAGAAAATACGGAGTACAATAAGCGCAAAATCAAATACTGACAGAAAATAAGAGTTGGATGAAAATATTTCCTCTCTTTCAATGTGGCACTCAGAGTTTGATTAAAAAGAAAGTCAATTAGTTTGTAATAAAACTGTTTTCTCGTTAATTTGCATCTGAAAACAAAGCTTAAAAGCCTTGCTTTTGTTCTGATTCCAGGTCACACTATATCTAAGGTGTGATGCTGGTAATGTGTAACCAAAAAGATATTTAAATGCATTTGCTTATCAGCCATTGTTTACTTAATGCCAATGAATCTGAGATAAGTGACCTAATATTAACTACTCTGTCATTATTAGAAGCCTTTGTGATGTGAAAGATGATACAAATGCAAAAAAGAAATACAGTTATAAGTTCAGGCATAAAACAAATAGAATAATTATTAAATTATGCTTTTTCTACATATGAAGTGTTTAGTGTTGGATTACAGGAAGGAAAACCACATTTTGTAAAAAAAAAAAAAAAAAAAAAAAACCTGACTTTTGGGTGGATTAGTCTCAACTCTCTTTGCGCAGTCTTGCGCACAGAGCAGCGTCGGGTAGCACTGCTTAAATAGGTTTAAACTATTCCCAGCGCCACAAAGTCTGCTCTTCATTTTTTCCCATAGAACTGCTCTAAATCTCAAAATAAGCACTCTATTTTCATTCTAAAGCCCTGCACTTGCTCGTATAAGTAATCTCATAGGTAAACACTAATAAACTTAAGCACTACATCATCTTATACCCCTTTTAAGCACTTGCTCCCTATTGATTCTTTCTGATCAGTCAATAAGTAGTTCCCTATATTATTCAGGCATGTCTAAAGGTCAGTTTCGGGTTTACTCTCCAGTCCAGCTGGTGAATCTGGGAATCTTGAGGCAATGTTACAACTGCCTTATGTATACATACAACCCTCTCCTCCTCCCAACAAGCTCAAATATATGCGAGAGATGCAACTATAGCGCCAAACTGGAGGCTAAGCTCTCTCAACCCAGTACTGGCACAGCCTGTCAGGAGAAGGTAACCACACACACCACAAATCCAGCCTCACAGAGACCTATCGCATCAGCAAACCAAACACAAACACACAAAAACATACTCGGAGGCTCTAAATAAAAATCTGTCTAAGCAGCAGAGACCTCCAAAGCAGACATCCAAGCATCCCCTACCACGAAACAATACCCACGGAGCACACAGCTCACAAAGTCAGTGTGCCACACAGTCACAGCCCTTAAGGCTAAACAACACACCTAATACACTTGTAATAGGTGACTCTATTGTCAGACACACTGACGTCCCACTCACCAGGCTGAACAAAAAGGTCACTGTAAGCTGCCTGCCGAGAGCCAGGATCCGCCACATAACACAAGCACTCAGGTCACTCCAAAGCAAGTACAAATATGACTCCATCGTTGTCTATGCTGGTGTGAATGACCTGAGACGTACCTCCCTGGACTACATGAAAAAAAGACAGAGGAGCTCTTTGATCATGTAGCCCAGGCCGGTATGACCCTGACCTTGAGTAGCATCTTACCCTCACCAAGAATGATGCCACAGTATAAAGACAAAATGATCAATTTTAACAATTGGCTAAAGTATTGGTGTCATTCAAAGGGGATCCAGTGTCTGTAAGCCTGGGATGACATGCTCGACAAGCCACATTGCTTTGTTAGGGACTGCTTGCACCTGTCACCCCTGGGTTTTCGAATACTAGCAAAGGCTCTTGCCTCCCCCATAGTGCCTTTTTATAGGCAAGGCTCAAAAGACAAACCCACCTCCATAGACAACACAAAGAAAAAAAAAACTAAGGGTAATGCTGCTCAACGCCAGAAGTCTAAACCTCAAGATGCATGCACTTGAGACTCTCCTCAGTATGGAGAATATCGATATCTGTGCAGTAACAGAAACCTGGTTCAAGGCTCCCAAGAGCACCCCAGCACTAACAGGTTATACTTCATACCATGCTTTTCGGCCCCAAAACTCGGACCGAATCACAAAAGGAGGGGGAGTATCCATATTTATCCAAGATACCCACACCTCCAGGTTAGTGGCACTGCATGAAGCATCGGAGACCATCCATGAGCAACTAACAGTGGACAAAACTGCCTTTCAGTTTGTAGCCTGCTACAGACCACCCTCCCAAACACAGGAACCTCACTCAGCTTTCCTGAGAACACTGTAGAATATGAAAGTTTCTCCAAACACCATTATATTGGGTGACTAACTACCTAAACATTGATTGGGAAAACTACTCCAGCCCAAACACCCTCACCCAACGGTTCCTAGAATTTATCAAATGCTATGGAACAACTGGTCACCACTCCCACAAGAGGGGAAATGTACTGGATCTGGTCATCACCAACATGGGGTCTCTATGTTCCACACCAGAGGTATACCCCTCATTGGTAAGATCAGACCATAAACTAATCTCACTGGACATCCATATTCCGTCCCCAACCCCAGCCAAGGAAACCACAGTGAAGAACTTCTCAAAAGCAAACTTCACACTTCTCAAAACCAAGGTGGAATCCTTCAAAGCCCCCAGGCCAGTGGAAAATACGGCCCAAAATGCAGAATCCTTTACAAAAGCATTCTATGGACACCTACAGGAATGCATGGAGCATGCTATCCCAAATAAAACCAAGAGTCACTCCTCCAAAGGCAGGAGACCTGTCTGGTGGACCCCGGCCATAAATAAGCTATACAACAGAAGGAGAAAGCTACTACGAGAGAGCAAAATCCCAAAAAGGGAAGGAGTCTCTGATCAGTACTAGCAAGAAACTATGATCCCTCATAAAATCATCTAAGGCAGCTTTGAACGAAAAATTTCACAAGACACTAAAGATAATCACACGGCCTTCTTTACTTATGTCAGAAACCTGGGAGGCAACTTCCAGATATGCTCAGAGTTAGTGCCAAATGACAAAAAATACACTGAACCCACAGACATTGCCAACATCCTGGCAGAAAGGTTCAGTGCAAACTCCCCCCCCTTCCCCCCCAAAAGAGCAAATGTCTATCCCAATAGAGTGTAACCTTCCTGACATCACAGATGCACAGGTGAGAGCTGCTTTCTCCAAAGCAAAAAACACAGCATCAATGGGACCAGACGGTGTCCCGGGCTGCATCTTACACGAGCTCCAAGAAGAACTAAACCCTCATAATAAAGTCACTGTTCAAACTCAGCCTTACTACAGAATATGTACCCAAGGAATGGTGTACAGCAACAGTGGTCCCACTCCACAGAGGTGGTGCCACAACAGACCCCGGAAACTATCGCCCTATAAGCCTGACTAGCCTGGTCTGTAAAGCTATGGAGCGTATCATCATGGAAATCATAAACAAAGACATTGGGAACTTCCAGACACTGGATCCTATCCAATTCGGCTTTGTTAAGGGCAGATCTTGCCTCTTGAACCTGGTTGACTTCTTTGAAACAGTTACCAAAGCCATAGATGAAGGGAAGGTAGTCCACACAACCTACCTGGATCTCGCAAAATCCTTTGACACAATACCCCACTCAGGCATCATAAATAAGCTCACCAGCTTAAATATCAACCCCCATGTCAAAAGATGGGTTGCAAACTGGCTCAGGGATAGAACCCACATGGTCAAAATAGCAGGTGCCATGTCAGACTCTAAACCAGTTACAAGTGGCGTCCCACAAGACTCAGTCCTGGGACCTCTCTTGTTCAGTATACATTCCTCCGAGGTACAGGCTAACACAGGTGGACTATGGCTGACCAAGTTCGCAGATTACTGCAAACCGGGTGTCATAATTGACTCTCCGGCTGACACAAGCATCCTCCAAAAGGGTCTCACAGAGACGGATAACTGGTGCCAGAGCCATGGCCTAAAGCTAAATGCCAAAAAGTGCAGAGTCATCCCCTTTGGGAAAAACAAAGTGCCCGCAAATTACCACATAGGTGGTAATCCATTAAGTACGAAGAAGTAATTAGGGACTTGGGGACCCAAGTAGATAGCAATCTCTCCTTTGACAATCACGTTGCCAAAGTGGTTAGAAAGACCTTCTATATAGCCCACCTTATCACGAAAGGGTTCACATCTAGATCAAGAGAGAGGTCATTGTGCCCCTCTACTCATCACTTATCAGGCCCATAACTGAATACAATGCCCCATTTGGGATGTACCTTACCCGACACCTGCAGCAACTGGAAAGACCCCAAAAGTACCTCACCAAGAGGATCAAGGGGCTCAAACAGATCCCCTATGAAGTTCGGCTAAAGAAACTCCAGCTCTACTGAGTTGCATACCGCCTACTCAGAGGCGATCTGTGTCAGATGTATAAAGCCATGTCCAACCCAGAATTAATGGACATGCTTCACATCAGGAAATCCAAATCCCTTAGAGCTACATGCTCCAGGGACTTGAACCACAGCACAGAAATAAATAGGACATGCTGGAGGAACAGATTCATATCCCAGAGGCTCCCCTCACTCGAACAAAATCCCAATCCATGTTAGGCAGAGCCCATCACTGACCCTCATCAAGAGAAATCTTGACGAGTGGATGGGAGATCTTAAGTTTACCCCTGGGATCTCTTGTGTCCCTGCTTGACAGAGGTACAGTAAACTAACCTTAAAAGAGCTACCCTCTGTGACCTACTATACAGAGGCACAGTCAATTAATATAAAAGGGTGGCGAAAGCCAAACACTCTGGCTAGGCTTATAAATGCCCTAGGGCAGACAGCCTAGTATCAACCTATGAACCTATAAATAACTCATCTTATGGCTTATCAAAACAGCCATAACAAGTATCTCAATGGTCTCATTCAGACTCGCTTGAAACCTATAAACTAGAACTGTCTCCAGATTCCTATTGGAATGGTCTTCAGCTTCCTTGTGTCTCTTCTTCCTGGTCTTCCTTCATTTCTACTGTCTGTTTTCCAGAGTCATTGCTCTGGGCATCAAGTCCTCCACCAAGAAGACAATATGTAGATGTTTCCTGCAGCCCTCCATTCACGCATCCTTAAATGTTTCATTAAGTAAACCACACAACCTTAAATGTTTCATTAAGTACACCACACAACCTTAAATGTTTCATTAAGTACACCACACAACCTTAAATGTTTCATTAAGTAAACCACACAACCTTAAATGTTTCATTAAATCACACAACCTTAAATGTTTCATTAAGTAAATCACACAACCTTAAATGTTTCATTAAGTAAACCACACAACCTTAAATGTTTCATTAAGTAAACCACACAACCTTAAATGTTTCATTAAGTAAACCACACAACCTTAAATGTTTCATTAAGTAAATCTTCTCTGCCTAAAACAGCTTTTCTCTCTGCTCTTAGAGAAACATTCAATATGGTGAAGTATCCCTACTTATACAGCATTATATTGACAATGAATACACTATAGCAGTTCCATGTATACAGTTCACATGCACAAATCTACATCACTTGTACTTCAAAGAGCCACCACACCATGCTACTATTTCACACAAAATATTTGTATATGTGTGGCTGCACTTTCAAATGTCAAAGTAAAAAAAACAATGAGTCATAGGAATTGAAGCACAAAATAACTGAGGGAAAACCCAACAAAACTCATGTTTTTGGAAGGGGCAAGGCCGTTGCAAACCCCACACCCCCTGTTAATTACATAGACCATCTCCGATATTGCTCTACAGTAGGGAAAGGGGAAATGCCAAAATTTTGTTTGTGATCTCTCTCAAACTTTTCACCAGCAGAAGAGATCAAATAAGTTTGTCACTTCTGCTGGTGGAAAAAAGCTTGATATTACAAACATTAGACTATATGGATGTTTTCCACATGCACACACATACACATATATATATATATATATATATATATATTTATATATATATTTTTATATTTTTATATATATGTATATATTTTTATATTTTTATATATATATATCTATATATTTTTTTTTATATATTTTTATATATATATATTTTTATATATATATATATTTTTTATATATATATAATATATATATATATATATATATATATATATTTATATTTTTATATATATATATTTATATATATATATATATATATATATATATTTATATTTTTATATATATATATTTATATTTTTATATATATATATATATATATATATATATAAGCAAGAGAAAGAGCGAGCGCAGCATAGATAGATAGTTCAATTAAACTGACTGCTGTATTGCTGACCCACTTTAGTCAACAAATACAGATGGTTGACAGATGTGCGAGATACAGTCCCTGGGATAGGGGATATACATTTTACTCGGAGATTCCATGATCTTGGAGTTAGCATATTTAATTAGCATGTGATATAGCCCTCCACACAAGATTCAAAGGATTAGCCTCGGAGCATGTGCAGTAGGGTGTCAATGTGCTGACATTAACATTATTGACATTTTTGTGGATCGACTAGTACTAGTAGTTCTGAAATGGAGTGAAACATTCAAATCTTGACATTTACAAAGTCAACAAAATGCCGAATTTGAAAATGTTGACAATACCAACGCATGCAAAACTTAACAGAAAAAATTAAAAAATTGTTTTTTTTTTGCAGGGGCAAGATTCCACCCCCCCCCCCCCCCCACTAATAGGTTCATAGATTAGTACTAAGTTAACTGCCTTTGCGAGCCATTTTAAGCCTAGCCAATAATCCCTTATGAGACTCAAACCCTGCACCTTGTGCTTGCAAGACAAACACCTTAACCATTAGTCCACCCTCCCAACCTCAATTACCATTGTCATGGCAACCAAATACTGTAAATCCCTACATCATGTGGGTGTGGTCCCTTTACCTTTCCTGTATGGTGGACATCCTTCCTGTGTGTGGGCATCAGTGTTATAGACAAAAGGTAGCAATACCTCTTACAAGAGAACCTGCACACTCAGGCCAGCTACATATTTGTAGGAGGTTCCAGAACTACAGACAGTGTGTGAGTAGTAGTGTTGTATGCAATGCATAGCACTGCTGTTACAGGGTTTGTGTGTACATACTAGTTTAACTTGGAATGCAGTCTGCCTGCATAGCTCTCAACTGTGAGCCTATCCTCTTGATGGTCAGAGATGTGCCTATTATGTTTTGTCTGTCTACCACACAGGTTTTGTGTAAGATATATCACTGGCAGTATGTGTGTTGAGTGCTATTTGTACATGGCTACATCCATTTCTGTTTCTAACTTCATATTCCTGACTAAGGGTATATTGAGACTGTCCTGTAACATCAGCGACTTGATTAGTGTAGGACAACAGCTTTACACATATGGGCCTGTGTTCCAGCCTCTGTCCTCCACCTACATACCAGGCTTTGCACACATGGCATTCTATCAGGGGTTGTTCTGTAGTGGGTTGTGAGTATGTCATGCTGCCATTCCGGCCATCAGTCCACTGCTGTCTCCCCCACACATACTGTGTGGTTGGGGCCATATATGTGTGGGCTTCACCTACACAATACATGTGTAACAGTGGTATATGGCCCTATATTATTGAGTCTGGGGGGTGCACCATAACTAACCTAGGCTGCTACAACATGTGGGGGTATTGGGGGGTAAGCTGCCTAAAGGTATCTGGATGTACATTATCATACAATCCACCTTGGGTAAATGCAGGCCTACTGCCTCCTGCCATACAAACTGTTCTGTTTGTCAATGTGATTGTGATGGTGTCAGTTATACCTTATGTAACAGATACATCCCATTGTGTCACCTGAGGTTTATACCCCTAGGGATTGTGTACAGAGTGTAGATACAGGCTGCTGGACTATGCATTTGCAGTACTTGATGATTGTTTGGTATCCTGTGGCCCAGTCTGTCTTTACTATTGTACTACTTGAAGGCCTCGGCCTGGACAGCAACATATGTAAACCTTTCCAGATGACTGTATTAGTATAACAGTTACACACAGTTGCATTACTCTGTTTATATGTATGTCAGTGTCTAAACATCTATATGACATGGCATATACAACTGTAATAGTACACAAATAAATCTTTCCCATGTATGCAAACCTGTGTGTGGTGTTATATCCTTTGACCTCTCTGTGGGTATATGTTGCAGGCAACAATTGTCATTTGTATGGGTGGCTCATACGGTGTTCAGTTGGTAAGGTGGTAACTGTAGGCATAGTTGCTGTTCCATACTGTGTGCACCTTCTACATATGTATCTTCCTATACATATTTCTGTGTATGTGTAGTTTTATATATATACATATATATATATATATATATATATATATATATATATATATATATATATATATATATATCTGCGTATATGTGTCTGTATGGGAGCCACACTGTACTGCATGATGTGTTACTAATAATAATAATATTATGTCTACTTCACATCACCTAAAATCCATTTGACTGACTTTCATTTCACCTAGACCAAATCACCTAATTTTCAAAACACTGCAAACTCATTTCACTGAAATTTAAGCCATAAACATGATCTGGGTTTCCATTCATCTGCGACTTGTTTGCGATAAAAAGAATTTCTGTGACTTACAGTGCTGACTGTTAGAATGCAGATAGACATGCAGAAAGTAGTGTTGTAGTGTTTTTAAATGTGGGTATGTCGCTCTACATTTTTATGGGAAGTACCTAAAGTAATATGGCAGATGTTTTGTGCGTTCCCAGCAGTAGTGGCAGAGTGTAGAGTACTGTAAGGCAAGTAAAAGGTATATGCCCTTTCCCCCACTGTAGTGCAATCTTGGAGTTAGTATATATAGAGGTAGGGGGTGTGTGGGGAGGTGTAGCCCCCACACTTACTTTGTTTTTATATTGTTCAGTTTGTGTTGAGGGGGTAAGTAGGTAGTTTTTAAGTTTTGGAATGAGGTCATTATTACTGCTGTGAGCATGTTTATGGTTTAAAGCTTAGTCTTTTGAAATTTAGCATTGTAAGCTTTCAGTGAAATGAGATTCAGTCAAATGAGATTTCAGTATTTTGACAAATTAGGTGATTTGGTCTCAGTGAAATGAAAGTCAGTCAAATGGGTTTTAGGTGATGTGAAGTAGAACCGTATTATAGATATATATATATATATATATAGATATATATATATATACATACATATATATATATATATATATATACATACATATATATATATTTATGCATACACACAATTATATATATATATATATATATATATATATATATATACATATTTATGCATACACACAATTATATATATATATATATATATATATATTTATAGGGTCTATATTATGACGACGAACGCTTAAATGTTCAACCTTTACAGATCGAACAGTTAAATGTTCGAAGTTGTAAAAAAGTAACTAAATAAATAAATAAAAAACAAATACAAAGAAGGGGTTGTAGCAGGGGGGGGGGGCAAGCCCCCGTGCACCCCCCCAAACCCCCTGCTACTTAAATACATCAACTCAGAGATCGCACTTCAGTGAACTGGTATATTAAAGTAGGGGGGTGTGGTAGGCACACGGTGGAGCAGTGGTTAGCATTGCCATCTCACAGCAAGGTTCTCCGGTTCAATTCTCAGCTGCGGTACCTTCTGTGCGGAGTCTGCATGTCCTCCCTGTGGTCGCATGGGTTTCTTGCGGGTGCTCTGGTTTCCTCCCACATCCCAAAGACATGCTGCAGGTGGATTGGACAATCTAAATTGGCCCTAGGTGTGAGTGTGTGCATGTGTGTGCCTTCTGTGGAAGTTTGGGTGCCGGGCTGGCAACTAGACACTATAAAACTCCACTGCCAATCATCAGCGGACAAGGTGATCCACTGTGGTGACCCCTAATTGGGAAAAGCGAAAAGAAGGTGTGGGAGGCACAGCCCCCCTAAACCCTTTGTTTTTTTTTTGAGTTGTGAATTTTTTTTTTTTAATTTTTGAAGAAATTCGAACGCTTAACTGTTATTTTACATTTGTTGACCAGGATAGACCGACTGGATACATGTCCATTTTTATCGGAGGCTCAGTAATAAAAGATCCAAACATGCGTACAAAAAATAAAATAGATTCAATATACACAAACATGCACAGTTAACAGTCTCAGGTTCAGACAGCAAGATGATGCGTACAATCGAGAATAATAGTTTGAAGTAATTGGCTAACAAGTTAGAACACAACTAAGATTGCAAGAAAGAAAAGTTAGCACATACTGATAGAGAGGTTAGTCAGGACTGGAACAAGGACATGGCCATTGTGTTGTTAGATACTGTTTAAGACTCTTTTTAGATTGGGTCAGGGAGGATTCTAGAGTAAGGTTAGCAGGAAGTGAGTTCCAAATTTTACCAACTGAGTTGGCAGAGTTTCCAGCTGAGTTGTTGGTTGTAGATATTTGGACCAATAGTTTATTAGATGAATGAAGTGGCCTAGGATTACTATAGGAGTTGATAATGTTTTTGGGTGAAGGAGTATTTTCGGGATGGTTTAGAACTTTGTGTGCCACTATAAGTTGATTGTACTGAAGTAGGCTATGCAGTTCAAGCCAACCAAGATGATTTAGGTTAAGACAGTGGTGTGTTCTATAGGGTATTCCAGTGGCAAATCTAGCAATGTGGTTATAGCAGCTAGACAGCTTGAATAATGGGGAGGCATAAACAAGGGTAGAGAGTGGGTGAGAGTGGGTAATAGCAGTTCTAGCACGTGGCATTAGGAAAGGTTTAATCTTGTATAATGAGCCACGTTTTTTATTAATGGATTTAATAGTTTGGTTAACATGCAAATCAAATCTGAGGTTGTTGTTTACAATTACACCTAAATGTTTTGTGTAGGCCTCAGGGGAAATAGTAGTACCATTATTGGATTTTATGAAAAAGGATAGCGTAGTTGATTTACGTGTAGGGGAGAAGAGTAGAAGCTTTGTTTTGTTAGCTTTTAAGATAAGACGCCAATCTGAGAGCCAATTTTCAACTGTGTTGAAAGTGTTCTGGGTTAAGGTCAGTAAGTTTGTCTGGTTGGTGGCTGAGCAAATTAACATTGAGTTATCCACATATTGAATACAGGTTCCATCTCTGATAACAGTATGGAGGTCATTAATAAAATGGAAAATAGAAGGGGTCCTAGTATAGAGCCCTGGGGGGCTCCTAAAGTGTTAGGTAGAAGGCTAGATAGTTTGCCCTGCCAAAGGACAGCCTGTTGTCTACTACTCAAATAAGATTTGAACCATTGTAGGGCAAGGTTATCTAAGGAAATGGCTTTCAGTGTTTGAATGAGAAGTTAGTGGTTAACCATGTCAAAGGTCTTGGAGAGATCTACAAAGAGGGCTGAGAAAAGTTTAGTTATTTTGGTTCTGATTTATGGAATTGGAGAAAGAAAGGAGGGCTGAGGTGGTACTGTGATAAGGCCTGAAGCCATGCTGAGTGTTTGCCAGCAGATTGTTCTGAATAAGATAGTGCAACAGCTGTTTGTGGATACACTTCTCCACGATTTTGGCCAAGGGTGTAAGAATAGCTATGGGTCTGAAATTAGACAGTTCAGTGGAACTGCCACCTTTATGAAGTGGGATGACATGGGATATTTTCCAGATGGAGGGGGATGGTGGCTTCTGTTATGGTTCTATTCATTAAGATGGAAATGGGGTAGGCTATGGCATCTGCCACTTTTTGCAGGTACTCTGCAGGGAGAAGATCAGCAGATAGGGTAGTTGGTTTTAGTTTTTTTGAGTAGGGCACGGATAAGTGAAGTGGAAGCTGAAGGATAGCTGGGAACCAGACATGGCTATATTTCAGTTAGAACAACTAGGGGTTTGTTGACTAGCTAAGGCCTGGACAGTTTCAGTAAAGAAACTATTAAAGGCATTAGCAGTGTCCTCTGGGGGTTTATGGATTGAAGCTGAGGGGGTTGGAGTAGTAGTTTGTCCTGGGTGGAGTAGTTTGTTTATACCTGCCCAGAACGTTTAAGGGTTATTCTGATTTTTCTGTTGAAGATGACGGTAAAAGTTTTTTTACCCGATATAATGGATTTGTTTGGTCTCATTCCTAAACTGCCAATATTTAATTTGATCTAGAGGGGATTTTGTATTATGCCATATGGCGCAAGCCTTGTGCCGGAGTATGTCTTTTGATTTGGTATCTTTTGAAAGTCACGGTGCTTCTTTTGTTTTAGTTCTAGTTGTTTGTGCAGGAGCATGAGAGTCCAGGATGGCAAGGAATTTACAGTTAAAGTAAGCAACAGCTTCTTCCAGAGACAATTGTTTTAGGACTGACCAATTACAGAGTTTGAGTTCATTTTGGAAATTGATGGGGTTTAAATCGTTATTATTTATTACTGTTTTGTAGGTGGGCTGGCGGGGATTGCCAGCTTTGTGTTTAATTACAAAGGTGGGGAAGTGATCACTTAAGTCACCTTGGAGGATGCCTGATTTATACATGTGGGGTTGGCTATTGATAAGTATCCAGTCTAGTATGCTTTCTTTGTGGTTGGGCTTCCCTACCCTGTTGCGGGAGGACAGTTTGTATAAACCCATATAGGTTTACATGGGTGGAAGGAGATTCTAAGGAACAGGTATTCCAGTCAATAATGAAGTCACCTAGAACAATAGTTTCTTGGGGGTAGTTACTAGCTAACCAACAGAGGATGTCTTCTAGGGTATTTGTGTTATTACCTGGGGGGGGGGGCATACACAGCTACAATATTTAAGCATTTAGTTTTGTTAATTTGGAGTTTGGTAGAAAGAATTTCTGCATTATTAACTTGGGGAGGTCGTATGGGGTCCATGATAACATTTAGTGTATTTTTAAAAAGTACCCCACCTCCCTTTCTATTAGTGCAGTCCAATCATAGTATGTTGTACCCAGGAGGAAAGACCTCACTATCTTTTGTTGATGGTTTTAGCAAGGTTTCTGTTGGACAAAGTATGTCTGGGGAATTAAGTGCCAAGAGGGCTTTGCAAGCTATATATCTTGTTATTTATGCTTCTGATGATTAGGTGACATGTAAGGAGTGAATTGGAGAGCCTAGTTATAGCTGGTGAGATAATGGGGGTTAATATCAGTGGAATTAGAGCCATCAGGGGAGGAAGGACCAGGATTTGGATGCATGTTTCCATCCAAAATGAGGTTGTAGTGTAGGCTAACCATTAGCTTTAAGAGTTTGTATATTAGTTTGTGATAGCTTTTGGTTTTGGGGTTGCTGTATTGGGACTTAATAGGATAATAGTTTTTAGGTGTTAAGGAGTTGGGTGTAAGGTGATTTTTAAGTGAGCTTTCATGAATGATTCTATTGGGGTAGCTATGTGGCCTTTTGGGTAGCAAAATCCTGTGTACTGCTGATTTTCATAAAAAGTAAGGAGATATGGAATGAGCATCAAGGGCAGCAGAGCAATAATAGCTTTATTTTAGGGAGTGAAATTGAGAGGGGCAAAGACATATTAACAGTATTATATTATAACCAGGATAATTGAGAATGCTTAGGAAGGTAGGGCAGGTAGGCAGGGTGGGTTTAGTGAGGTATCTAGCATAGACTGGCTGCTGTACTAGAGGGTCTTGGTTTGTATTACTATAAATTTGGCACTACTAGGGGCGGGTGGGATTTGGGGGAAGGGTGGGGAGCAGAGCAAGCCCAAGTGTAGTGAGGGGGAGAAGCCATTCCTTAAGAAGCTATTCAGGTTATTTGGAAAGTTTACACTCAAATAAATGAACATTAGATGAAATATCAAGTTTTCATGCTATCAAAACTGGACTGAATGGGAAATTTCATCCTGACATTAAAATTTTTTTTTCCACTCAGTCCAGGTCTTTGTCATTAATTGACTTGAATATGTGAATCCCTTTCGGTATGGTATGTCCTGATATGCTAAGTGCTACAGTCTGTTATTTTCACTCTGGTCCAAATCAAGCCATTCCTGAAATGTTACCTCTACTGGGTGATCTGTCTCGCATGAGGAACCAAATATTAATCTTGTTTATGGTGAACTGTGAAGAAATTTTCTAACACTGTCTATAAATCTGCAAAGTGCATTTTCAGAAAGACACACACAAGAATAAACTTCTGTACATCTTCTTAAAGGTCCAAAATACCAGAGACCAGCAAAGGTTTTCCTCCTCTTTGAATGAACACCTGTTCATGGTTTTCTTCAAACTTCTTTAAATCAAGGATAGTGTTACCCAGTTTGTTTTTGCTCATATCTCTAGATAAAAAACTTGCAACTATGCCATAAATGTTTTTCTTTGTATGCTTATATGACCGACCCATCTGTCAGATTTTTCATTATCTGCACGAATGCAAGTTTCAAAGTAATTTCCTATCAGATTGTGCTTCATTGCATCAGCATGGAAACGCCACTTTGTTTTCTAAATAGCAGCGTGCGCACATTGGCAATTTTAGTTCAGCTATTTTGCAGTGGGTGGTCTTTGCCTTTTTCCATCATATAATCCCTATTTATCCTTCCCTCTGTTGACCTCTTGGTTTCTTCCTTTTTTTTTTTACTTAATGAGGCAATAAGGTCCTACAGTACTCTTTGTAATGGATGGGCCCCCCACATGAAAGATGTCCTGAATGGTCCTAGCTAAATGAGCGCGACACCTATTTAAGGCGAGAGCTGAGAAAGAGGATATCATATTGTCGCCAGAGCAGGAACTTATTTATTCAGCAAAATTCAATTTGGATGAGGGGTTTAACTTTCTATAACTGAGAAGAGCATACAGCAATACCTTTTGTGTGTGACGTGCTTGCTAAAGTCCATGTTAAAATTCCTGACTAGAGCATTAGTTGGGTAGCAAGATGGAAGTCAGATGTTGTCTTGGCAGAAGATGAAACAAAAATATTTGCCCCAAATCCAAGATGTAGGGAGATAAAAGACCTTACTGTGACCCAAATGACCTTCGTAGATTATATGGCAGATCAGGTGCTGGAGGAACTTTTTTGGCAGAGGATGGAGAAGACAAGGTAACACAGCTCAATCATCCTGGTGGGGGGATGGAGGTGGGTTTTGTTGACTGCATTCACTAGGTGCAGAGGTATTATAGGCTTTGGAGAACAGCTGCAACCATGCATATGAGCTTGGAACTAACAACCCACTGGATGTGTGGTACTTCATATGTGCAATGGGGGACACAATCATGGTGATGCGAGCCTGTAATACCTCTGTTTGCACCTAGTGAATGCAGTCAACAAAACCCACCTCCATCCCCCCAGCAGGATGACTGAGCTGTTATTTAATTTAATCCTGACTTGTGCTCAGGACTAACTGTAACCTGTGGAACTTGTTTAACTTGCTTACTTATGTCATCTCTGTAAATAGTCTGTTTGTAATATGTAATGCTGGTATTATGTAATGCTGTATCTGCTTACCCTTGGAGCTTTTCTCCTCGGGCCTCCGCTGAAAATGGACATGCAACCAGTTGGACTATCCCGGTCAACAAAAGTAAAATAAAAAAAAAAAATGAAAATAGACCTTCAGTTTAATGAGATGAGAGTGCTGTTACCCCTCTGGGTGAAGGACACACAAATGGATGCCACAGAAAAGGGTACAAACTCCACCATGGCTGCCTTTTCTGGTTTGCACTTTCCCTTTATTACTGGTAATGGGAGGATTGGTAGTTGATGCCTGATGGAATAGGAGCTGATGGTCAGCAGGCACAGAGAGAAAAAAGCATATAGATAAAACAGCAAAGATTATTGGAAAAATCATTTGTGACAGGAAACCAACACTTTAAATAAACCCACTCAATCTTAAAATAAGTAGTCATTTGTACCTTTCCATTAAAACGTCTTTATGACCAGGTCTGCCCTCAAACATTTTCCAGCACTGAGATGTCCCCAGATTCTGTATGCATGAATTTTAGGGAACAGTCACTACACTTTCTCCAGTGGAGTTCTTTGCATTTGGACAGTGGTACTCCGTAAACAGCTTTGACAGAACCATTTCACATTTGACAAATTCATTCAGGGAAATATTTCTGACACCTCTCTTTACTGTTGAGAACCTGCTGGTTGGGAGTGTGGCCTAATGGTTAAGGTGTTTGCCTTACAAACAGAAGGTGCAGGGTTTGAGTCTCACAAGGGATAACTGGCTAGGCTTAAATGGCTCACAAGGGCAGTTAGCTTAGTACTAATCTAAGAACCCATGTTTGGCATTTTTGCATGGCTCTTATTTATTCTGCATTCAAATTTCCTGATAATTGTATGCCTCCACATTTGGCAATATTTAGCCTATAGACTTATGCAAACCATGATATAGGTGTGCTCTCCCATTCTCTCATCCTCCAAGAAAATTGTTAGTTTTTAAGTAAAACAAACAAGGGCTATTAATGCACTAAACTGTAAATAGAGCACAGACAATGTCCGTCTGCTGTGGCTAATGTTGTAAATACCCTAGAAAGTATAAATAAGAGCAAAACAAGCAGTATATAAATGATAAAGAGAAAAAAAAGGTAGTTAAACTTTTATTGATGTGTCACACTTTTTTCTTTACAGATATGTGTCCACCACCTCCACCAGAGGTAAGTAGAAAGTGGTTTACTTCGGCTATTTTTGCCAGGTGTTAACTACAGAAACCTAAGTAATATGAAGTTATACAAACTTGATTTAACATAAAATATAAGTGAACTGTGAGCATCTGTTTGCCCTATCTGTCAGCAAAATTATATGAAGTAAAACTCAGAAAAGATAATTAATCAGAGGAAGTGCAGGCTACTTGCAAACTACAACTTTAAATAGATTGCAGATACCTGAAAAATACAGCTTAATACATACCAGAAGAAATGAGGAGAAAATTACTAAACATTTTGAGTAAGCACAGTGGGGCACATTGCTGATTATTTGGGGAGGGGGGCACCAATTAACAGTTAATGTCACTTGGTATTAAAAAATATGCAGAAGTGGCAACTCGGCACCATAAAAAAATCTACTACCAATCATTAGCGGAACGGAGTTCCGCTGTGGTGACCCCTATATATACACACCTATATATATATATATATATATATATATATATAAAAGCCAAAAGACAAAAAAAAAGTAAGGACAGGATTTATATGTTCTTGCATGCCTGGGTTTTTCTAGTAAACTTATTTTATATTAATTGCAAACAAGAGAAATTAGCAATCACATCTGAGCGCAAAGTTAACACATTCGTTGTAATGAACTGGATTTCAAATTCGATAAGCATGTCAGATGCAAAGTTGGAAAATTAAGCAATTTAAGGTAAACAGTTCTAAGGTAAAATAGTTTTTATATCTTATTTTTCCCAGTTATACTTGCTGCATTATTTTATTCTTTTTACTAGAGTCACATATATTTCGATATCTGTTTTTCTGTAAAATGCTATTCAGCATAATTTTTCTGTAAAAACTGTTGAGCAATCATTTCTTTGCTAACTTAGATTATTCTGCTCTGACTTATTGTCTATATTTAAATAAAGTAAGACATTTGACACCGCTCCTAACTGATTTACCCCATGCATGGTTTCCCTCCAGTTATCTATGGTATGATCCCAGCTATTCTCTAATGGTAGTATATAATTATTAGCCATGGGATGGGTAAAGCCAATCTAACAACAAAGAAAATAGATAATTCAAATACCAAAAGGGAAACTGGATAGGCTTGAAATTATCCACAAGGTCAGCTCGCCTAATACATACCTATGAACCTATAAACCATAGAAAAATTACTTAAGACAGAGAAATTATTAGAAAGTGGTTTCAACTGTATACATTGATATATATCTATATATATAGATATCTATATATATATATATATATATATATATATATATATATATATATATATATATATATATATATATATATATCTATACCTATATATATCTATACCTATATATATATATATATATATATATATATATATATATATATATATATATATATATATATATATATATATATATATATATATATATATATATATATATATATATATATATATACACACACACCTATATATATATATATATATATATATATATATATATATATATATATATATGGGTCTACTTCAGAATGTTGTAACTCATCATCAAAGACCACATCATCGATATGAAAAACGAAAACCCACTTCATCAACAGACCAGATCAACAACCTTCCCAGTAAAAACCACGAAAAGCAGCCACACCAGTCCGGAATCACCAAGGCAAGGAGCAAACTCATAATAAGGTACTGACCACGATGCTTTATTAACGTGCAAAAATATGCAACAAGCAACACACACGTTTTCGTCAAAATTACGACTTCTTCAGATAAAATTCATCAAACAAACTGCAGTTTAAATAGTATCCACCCCCCACAGGTTCAATCAATCAATTATGTAAATACAATAAAAAGTATATATACAAAAATCTTTCATATATACTTACTTTTACAAATACATAAAATAAAATAATTCATAATGTATAATATATATACACTTATTATAAAATACTACAGTTAATAAAATCATAAGTATTGCATTTTTTATATAATTAATAATTAATACTCAAATCTTAACTAAATACATCTAGCTTTTAGCTTTAAATAGGGCACTATAGAAATAGATTAATTTAACCCTGGGGCTTTTGTAGCTTCCAAAAGAATCTGCCAGTAGGTTTCCCTATGTGCTAAACTGGCCTCCCAGGGTCCACCTCTTATATCCTTTGGAACCATTTCTATTACAAAAAACAAAAATTATGCACCATTACATTCAGTGGTATGCTTGTACAATGCATTAGTAATTTTAAACTTGACTATATCGTACATGTGCTCGTATATGCGCCTTTTAAGTTGTCGCTCAGTTTTTCCGACGTAAAACGCCGGGCACATTTGACATACAGCCAAATAAACCAGCCCACATGTATTACTGACTTTAGTGGTAATGTATCTCATATTAAGAATATTGTTGAGAAAGAATGGTCCATGTTTCAAGAATTAACTGATTTGAATACATTTAAGGCCAGGTCAGTTAAAACAATCTATAGAAGGGGACAAAATATGAAGAGATTATTGGAACATCTGGAGCATGTTATGCAAACTTCTAGAAATAAAATGGGTACATATAAATGTGGGCGTTGTTCGTCCTGCAAGTATGTAATGCAAGACAGCCATTTGTATTTGGAAAGCCGAAATAGGGATATCAAGGCTAAGGGTTATTATAACTGTATGTCCAGTGGGCTGGTTTATTTGGCTGTATGTCAAATGTGCCCGGCGTTTTACGTCGGAAAAACTGAGCGACAACTTAAAAGGCGCATATACGAGCACATGTACGATATAGTCAAGTTTAAAATTACTAATGCATTGTACAAGCATACCACTGAATGTAATGGTGCAAAATTTTTGTTTTTTGTAATAGAAATGGTTCCAAAGGATATAAGAGGTGGACCCTGGGGGCCAGTTTAGCACATAGGGAAACCTACTGGCAGATTCTTTTGGAAGCTACAAAAGCCCCAGGGTTAAATGAATCTATTTCTATAGTGCCCTATTTAAAGCTAAAAGCTAGATGTATTTAGTTAAGATTTGAGTATTAATTATATAAAAAATGCAATACTTATGATTTTATTAACTGTAGTATTTTATAATAAGTGTATATATATATATTATACATTATGAATTATTTTATTTTATGTATTTGTAAAAGTAAGTATATATGAAAGATTTTTGTATATATACTTTTTATTGTATTTACATAATTGATTGATTGAACCTGTGGGGGGTGGATACTATTTAAACTGCAGTTTGTTTGATGAATTTTATCTGAAGAAGTCGTAATTTTGACGAAAATGTGTGTTGCTTGTTGCATATTTTTGCACGTTAATAAAGCATCGTGGTCAATACCATATTGTGAGTTTGCTCCTTGCCTTGGTGATTCCAGACTGGTGTGGCTGCTTTTCGTGGTTTTTGCTTAGTTTATTTGCAGCGTTTGTTATTTGGAAACCTTCCCAGTAAGTAATCACTCAGTCAACACCACAAAAACTAAACAGCACTTTTCTAAACCCACCAAAATGGGGGGCAGTGCCCCCACACTCCCTTAACTAAATATACCATGATCGCACTACAATTGGGAAAAGGGCAAAGCTCACCTTCATGGCCAACAGGTTACTTACACTGGGAAGATCTGGCCCCAAAAAGTGTTGGATAGATTAGATATTAAAACAAGAAGGATGCTTCATGCTCACCAAATGATTTATAAAAATCATTGCATTCCAAGATTATATATTTCCAGTTCCGAAAGAGGGATGGGGCCTCCTTGAAACTGATTACATGTACAGATCTGCAATTGTGGGACTCCAAACATCTGCTGATCCCACAAGACCCAAACATAGTGAAAGTTTTGACACATAAGGAGAATAAGTCTAAGAGGACTTCTCTGCTTAGTTTAGCAGAAAAACAGACGTCAAGCAGGAATAGAAATCAAACCAGAAGTAGATAAAAACCAGGCAGCAACTGAATGTGCCAAAAAACAAATGAAAGAATATAAGGTGAAGGACCAGATGAGAAGGCAAGAAATGTGGAAAAAACAAATATAATTGCAAATATAGAAAACTTCTGGAAGAGCCTCATTTTGATCAAGAACGAACGCAGGAATGGTTAAGAGGAGGTGAATTCAAACCAAGAAATGAAAAGTTAATACTGGCAGCCCAAGATAGTGGGCTACTTACATGGTGGTTTACAAAGTCCATTGAACATGTGGGAGAAACAGACAGATGTAGGTTTTGTAAAACCGAATTGGAAACAGTCACATACCTTGTTGCTGGTTGCAACACACTAATGGTCGAAGGACTGTATACTGAAAGGCATAATAATGTGGCAAGACTGTTGCACTGGGGATTGTGCAAACATTATGGTATCGAAATGGCTGAAAAACACTGGAAACATGAGCCACAAAGCATCATAGAAAATAAAGTTTATATCACATGGGATCACCCATTACCAACAGTTCAAAAGATAGATGCTAGAAAACCGGATATAGTGGTCCAAGAAAAAGAAGACAAAAGTAGCATCAATCATTGAAATAGCCCCACCCAGTGACTACAGTGTCTTGCATAGAGACACACAAAGTCATAAAATACCAGGATCTGCAGGGAGAAATGAGAGCAATGTGGAAGAAAGATACCCAGACAGTTCCAACAGTAGTAGGACGAATGGGTTTCATAAAAAAAAGAATTTACAATCATATTTAAATATGCTACCAATCCATGTAACCCTGTATGAATTGCAGGAGGAGTCATTACTGGGCACATTGCAGGTGCTGTGAAGAGCACTTTTGGCTGACATCAAAGTTTGAAGCAATACTAATTTCATGAACTTTAATTATACTTTGACTTAGGAATGGTGTCCATTCCAGTCATGGTATTAGAAACCCAAAAGATCTGGAGAAAGTAGAAAAGGACCATCTTCGTTGATCCAGACGGTCAAAGTGGGTTTTCATTTATTTCATCTTGAAGATGTGGTATTCTATGATGCCAGGTTTCAATATTCTCAGGTCCGTGTGTATATGTGTGTGTGTGTGTAAATAAATATATATATATATATATATATATATATATATATATATATATATATATATATATATATGTGTGTGTGTGTGTGTGCGTCTATGTGTATACATATTCATTCTGAATTAAAAAGAATAACTTTCAGAGGGACACTATACTTTTCTCAAGCTTGTTGACTCATTTGTACTTCTTGCACAATAAATGCTAATGCCTAATCATTACTTCTGCCAATTTATGCTGATTTTTTGTAAGTAATAAAATTCTGTAAGTAACACCTTTTTTTTTCACATAACAGAAAGAATTTGTATTCTGTCAAGACTACAGCTGCATTGTAAACCCACTGACAAACTTGTTTCATTCAGTTGTGGATTCCATTACGTCATAAAGTCGTTCACAGTGTCAAAGCTCTTCTACACTGCTCATGATTCAACATCTTACACGTTTAACCTGCTCAAATATTAAAACATGATTCTGTTATTTCTTGTTGTGTTACATTATGCAGCTCTATAACCAATAAAGGTTTTTGTTTCTTTTACTACTGCAAAATAATGCATTCATTGTATCAGTATTACGAAATGAAATTTTGCCTGTCAGTATCAGAATTCTGGTTTTAGGAGTCCACCTGCCTTGTAAAGTCCAGCACAGCACACACTTGTCACAGGAACCCTATAAACAGAGTTGAAAAAGGTATACCAAAAGACACATCTTGTGTGTTCAAATATGTCTAAGCACGTTTTCTGCAGACTACATAACAGTTTGCATAAATAAATTTATATCCACAGTTAAATGAATAAAATTTGTAAATTTATAAGACACCACCACAGTGAACACTACTGGACATAAGAAAATTAGAATATTCAGTTTTCACCGATGGGCTTAAGGGGCTTTATCATATTAATGTATAATGACTATTTCTCAAGTTTTTCATGCCTCAGGGAAATTCAAACATTCCAAAACTGGACAGCACAGAGTTAGTGTTCAATGTTTTCTTCACCAACTGTGTGTGCAAGTCGCACTTTGCTATGAAGCATTCATATACATTTTCATTCTGACATGTAGTGCATCCATACCTCTCAACTGTACCTCATTACGAGGAGCTTACCTCGTTTGGGGTCTTAAAACGTTCATGTTCCTCGAAGTTCCCTCAAAGTTCCACATTGAAAGACTCTGTCACACATTCAGTGTTAGGAATTTGTTTAAGTGAAATCCATTGTAAATATAAATTAATCATATGAATTCATTAAAAGATCTTCCTTATAAGTGAAACCAGCATATTTTAATTATCTTATGACCTTCCTAGTTAAAGTTGTAAGTAAGTCATTAGTAGGTGTTCCACATTATGAAGGCTAATGTTCCTCATTTTGGACTTGGAAGGTTGAGAGTTATGAGTGCATCTAAAGGAAACCATACCCAATACATTCCTCATATAGGGAGCATTTATCTTAGTATGGTATGTGAAAGAGAAAGACCTCTTCATGGGAGCAATACTATTCAAATTATTCCTCAAACAATTTGAAAGGTAATTGCTGACAGAAGCAAAAACTGAAAAGTGCATAAATTACACGCTATAGGTTATGGGAAAGCAGTGTTCATTCCACACTAATTCTTTAATCCCAAATTGTTTTGTAATTGTACTATCAATATGTGAAAGTATGTGAAAATGTTACTAGATTAAGCAAGGGTTAATATTTCTTTATAATACTCACGCATTTCATCTGCTAAGCTTATTTTCTTTTTATATTTCTACTTCAGGAAAAAATCTGTTTCTCTTCAGCTACTGTGCTGAGCGTGGACGGTGGGCAGTGTAATTATTGATCTTTTTGCAACGTCTGGCACAACTTCTGTATATAATGTAATTGTAAATCCTGCTGTATGTAGTCATGTATTTGAAACACTAAATATATACAAACTAACATTAGGGAATATTGCCATTAGGAATTAAAGTCCATAGGTTATACATATGTGGTTATTTCCTATGCTGCACATAGGTTTTTTTTAGTAGTTTCCAAAATTATGGCAGTGTTATTGCACATGGGAGAGAATTTTCAGTTTACCCAAGAGCTTATTTTTATCATTTGAATTTTTCTAAGTACTTATTTTATTGCACACCAAGCACATTGTCTTTGAGCCCTAAGTTGTACCCAGTCCACATTCCCCAATCAACCCTACTTTACAGAACGTAGCAACACCTTGTATAGCTTTATTTTGTCATTGTAAAAGTATATAAACCATATTCCTATTCTAATCATTCCACACAAGTTGCCTCATTTTATTTCAGTTCAGCTCCATCTGTAGCTGCAGAAGTTTATTTCCAATAGTTTATTTTATTAAAATCTTGGAACTGATGCGGATACCAATGATGTATACAATGTGAAACAAATACATTAAATATCACAGCTAAGCCTACCTCTGCTCAAGCACAGGGACCTTTCCCTGTACAGCACCTTCACTATCAAGCTCTCACTTTTACCACACACCTATAAATATTCTGCTCACAAGCTGACCAAGGATTTTAGGAGAATACAACTTGATTAGCATTCACAGAATATACTGTGTCTGCTGCTCCCTTCTTTGTTTCATTGGAAACACTAAGTTAATTCCAGGTTTGATTCACACAAGTGACATATTAATGCCAGTAGCATCAGGAATAGATTTTTGAGCAGCAACCTGACCTAGTGGCCATTTCTGAATTATGGCTAAATCACTTCTCTCAATAGACCCCCTTGTACTAATCCTTCAGTAGCTATAGACCAACGAGCAGAAAGGGACTGAGAAACCTTTATTCTGTTACAAAACAGCTCCCACACATGACCATACCCCACTTCCCTGATTGGTAGTCTCATATTAAGCATCACAGCAGTTTATAACCCACCCCTTATTTCTGATGTCATATGAAGCCTACTAGATATTACTACATGTAACATCCAAAATGGAAACATCACAATTGATGATTTCAACTTAACATAGAAGTCCGACACCAAAAAAATTAGAGTATACAATAGATGAGCCCTCTCAACATCAATTATTGCTCTCCCAATAGATCCAGTCCTAAACTAAATGAAAAAAAAAATGCTTCATTATCCCCTTCGGTAAAAGAGGTGTCCCTACTATCAAATAAACAATACCTTAAGTAGGAACACTGTAGTGAGGGATTTGGGCACACAAGTAGACTGTGAGCTAAACTATGACCACCGTGTGTCCACTGTAGTATGAAAAGCATTCTACGTCACACATTTGATTAGCAAAGGCATAGCCTCAAAGCAAAGAGGTTATAACCCCCCCCATATTCATTCCTTATCAGGCCCATAATTGAGTATAATACCCCCTTTGGTATGTACCATACCAGGCACCTGCAGCAACTAGAGAGAGACCCCAGAGATGTTTAACTAAGATGATCCAGGGTCTTCAGCAGATGCCTTACACAGACCAGCTGAAATCTTTGCCACTGTCCTCAGTAGTACATAGGCTACTTAGGGGAGACTTGTGCCTGGCTTGCACAGCAATCTCCGATCCCAACCTGATGAAGTTGCTGCACATCCGCAAGTCAAATGGGACTAGAACTACCTGCTCCAGTGACCTAAATCTGGCCTGTGATTTAAATAGAACATGCTGTAGAGACAGAATTCTCTCTCAGAGGTTGCTAGTTCTCTGAAATAGGCTACCAATTCATGTTAAGCACAACACCTCTATGACTGTTCAAAAAGTGCCTGGATGAATGGATGGGAAACTGCAAATTCCTGCCAGGAATAGCTCCCTCATCTCTCTTGGACATGGGCAGTCATTACTAATACTCATGTTAGACATTGACTAGACTTTTTCTCTTGAAATATAATGGGCGTAATAGGCTTGGCTTAATATGACCCTCGGTCAATAGCTTAGTAACCTATTAACCAAAGATAAGGGCATCAATCTGGACTGAACACTGCCCCCCCAGTGTTCTCAGGATTCTACCACCCTGCAATGTACCCACATTATTTTCAGTGATCATTGCACCATTACTACAACTTTCCCAACACTACCATCCTGACTGGTGTTTCTGCATCCACATTAAGATTAATCATGCTCACATATAAACACAAATCTCCCCTGGTATTCAGTCTAACATTCATTCACTGCCTTGCAATTAGAAAGACTAATACAGTCTTATAATTTTTAGTCATAGCTTTTTGGCTCTTCGTAACAGTTTTTTCCCTATAGTTACAAGATATAAACACAATCTTGCTCCTGGATCAGTATAGAAGTTGAGGTATTCAACTAAAACAATTTCACCTGGATGAATATTTGCTCATCCAGAAAGCACTGCATAAAATCTTATTTATCAAGCTAAGGTTACCAGTCTTCCAAGTGTAGCGGTCTAGGTTGCCAAACAGCTTAGAGAGTATCCAGAGAGATGATAAAAATATTCTAGGTATATCACAGCTTCTTTTTTTCCCCAAATTCAGATTTAATGGCCATATTCTCTCTGAATATGCAAAAATAGCTGACCTGTTTTGAAATAAATTAAAGTGACACCCCAAATCTCTACAAATTAAACTGCTACCATTACTCAGACAGCAGCTTGCCTAAAGGGCTGCATCTCTCCCTTCCAATTTCTCAGTGTCTTGAGCCAAGAAATAATCACAAAGCCTGTGCAGCTATGGGGTGCTGCATCTGACAGGCTGATGCTAAAGTTTCTAACATTCTGTGCCATCGTCATGGCAATGCCACTTCCACTTAGGCAAATCTCGGATGTTACATATTTTTAATGAAAGGAGACCAACAAGCATATCTAGCAAACTGAAATCCATTTATTGTTCCACTTCCCATCCATATCTACATACACATTTATACTTTTTCCAACTTTCCCATGCCCACATGGATATCTCTGTGCATCCATCATCTAATCTGGTAGACCACAACCCTGTCTGTGAGAAAGTACCGTCGGAGATCCAGGGAATAGTTAACTCATTCAATATACTATTTATGCATCTTCCTTCCCTGTTGTGTTCCCTGTTCTGAATGGTCCCCTCATGCTTACCTGACATTGTCTTACTTGTCACAATCTTTTCCCACTGCCTATTCTGGTAAAATAGGAAGAGTTCTAGCGCACCTAACCACTGGCCATCCTTCTTTATCCCATGGATCTTTCTAGTAACTTTCATCTGGATTCCTTCAGGTAGCATATCTTTTTTCTTATATGACATAGAATTGCATACAGTACTCAAGGCATGGTCTGACCAAGGGCCTGGAATCTATCCTCTCCTAAAATAGACCCCAGCATTTTGTTTGATGCTGCTGTAGTCCCACTATGTTGCAGTGGTCCAAATAAGGTTATACCAATACCCTCTGATATTTTTCTTCTTCTGTTGCAATCATATCTACCTCCCCTATCTGATTATTTACACTATGGTTAATGTCATGTAAGTAATGTACCGTATGTTTATTTGCATTGGACCAGAACTGCCACCTTTCCGGCTGCTTAAGATTTCCAAACCTTTTGCTAGACTCTTCTCCTAGACTCCCCTACTGTACCTGCCTATGATACAAAAACTACTGGACCAAAAACAGATCCTTGAAGTACTCCACTAGGCATTCTCCTAATTCCTGACAGTTTCCCTCATCAAACGTGGGTCATGTCATTCAGGCATGCAACTATCTAGTTTCTTATTTCTAGCCTTTGCTTCAACTCCTTCGGTTTCATATTAACCTATATGGGACAGTCAAATACTGGACCAAAATCTAGGTAGGACTATTTCTATTAACAGTCCCTTGTTAAGTTTACCTGCAACATGGAGAGACAAAAAAAATGAATTAGGTTCAACTGACTGGTGCTTCTGGAAATTAACTTATTCTGGTTGCTTCCATGGAGATTGCGGTCCTACAAAAATGCTACCAACTTTCACCTCAGGACTGTCTCAACAACTTCCCCACCACTGTTAACCTAAATGAACTGTAGTTGCCCTACATTTTCAGATTCCTCTCACAATTGTGATTTCCCGGAGTCCTCTTGCACTTCTTTTCTAGGTAGTGATTTGCTGAAGATCTTCATCATATAGTCTGCCAACAACTGGCCATATTCCTTAAGACTTCAGGAAACAGACCATCTGGTCTTGTGATTTGTCATCTCTACAGATAGCCAGTTCCTTCCTCCCATCTACTCTGGTGTCTTTACTGGTCAGTTTGTAGGTTTTACCATCCCTTCCCTCTTTCGGCTACAAACCATAAGCAGCCCTTGTGTCCCTTCTTTAGCTTTGCACTTTCAAGGGACCCTACCTGATGGTGCCTCTACCTGCAACCAAACAGTCCATTCGATATCTGTGTGGGAACAGGCATTCCTGGATTAGGCAAGAGCTTACGGCTCATTCATTCATTCTTGCCTATGAAGCCCTATCAGCCCACCCATTCCCCAAGTGATGATAGTCAGTAGTAGATAGGTCAGCTAGTTGACCTGCAGAACAGTCTACCCTACAGTAGGTTCCCTACATCATCATCATCATAGGCGACCTACAGACTCACCATATCCATCTGTGCTAGGGAGGAGGTAGCTGTAATCCGAAATGCATCTCTTATTTCCTGGTTCAGCAGGAATTTTGCTATTACATACAGGTGAGACACATGGCCACCACTAGGTCTTATCAATGTTAAAGGCCAAGCAGCCTCCGTTCTCCAAAGGATGAGCCACCTGGACAGTGCTGTTCAGCTCATCCACCCCTGCACATCCTTCAGACATCCATACTGCTACTTGAATGCAGGTCATCTTAACTGACATCAGGGCGTCATCCCTCTGTACCACTACCTTCTACAACCTGCCAGCTATCTCCATTTGACTTCTTGTAGGCCCAATCTTTCCTCCAAATGCAAACCTCACGCGTTTTGCTTCCTTGTGAATCTTTTTGCCTCCTCCTCATACCCTTTTGTCCATATTCCACAGACCACAGTCCCTGTACAATTTCCATAGTTTATTCACTCCCTTAGTTTATTCCCAGTCTCAACTCCACACACCACTGTCTCTGTATTCAGACCTTTCCTCTCCTTTAACACACACAGTGGCATCATAGCCACCAGGTACCAATGGCTTAGTCTGTCCATCTATCATGCACGTGGCACCCTCTATATTGGTTAGGACCATGTCAAAAATCCTTTCTTTATGGTACAGTCGTGCAGTAATCAGCTGAACCCCTCTCTGCACTGGAACCTGGAATCTCCCAGTTTGCTCCTAAAACTGATGCACTGTATCAATTCACCTGCTCTTCTCCCTTCCCCCCACCTTAACTACCAGGACTCTCAACCTTGCTTCTGAACCTGGTTGTACCTGTTCCCCCATTCTTGGCTTGGTGTTCTGCCTCCTCTGTGAAATCACATCTGACACCCTCCTTTCTGTAGGTTACTAATTCACCCCATCTCATCCTTTTCTATCATCCCTTAACAAATCATACCTAGACACCTCCATGCTCCATTACTTATTTTGCTTTATGTTTATGTGATACCAGTAATATTCATCCTCTTCTCCTTCACCATTGCTTGCAGCTCTCTCATCTTGTACCCAAACTCTTAACATTGCAGAGTAAGGCTACCTGACCATGCTGAGTTATCCTCTTTCAGAAGCATAGCCGGCTCAACAGTGTCAATACCATGAACCAGTGCCCCACCTTCTCAGCTCTTCGAGTGAAAGTAAGCAAAAAAAAAAACACTTTACTGTATTAAGCCAGTCATTATAATGTAGTGATGGGCTTATTACAGATACAAGCCACCCCAGCTTTTCCACTGAAGAGCAAAAAAAAAAAAAAACAATGGCACACCATTCAGGGCTAAATGCACAACACACACGCCCACTTCCTGCCTAACCTTTCAAAACCCATTTCTGTGTCCCAACCAACCCTCCCCCACTTTTATTTAAAAAAAAATGCTATAAATAGTAGCAAATGGTTACTACAGTTTATACACCATCTGCACAAAGCACTGCCATTTTCAGGTTTTCTTTTAATCTGTCACAAATTGCTATCAAGCCGTTGTTACAGTTTAGACCATACTCGCAACACCACAGCACTCGGGTTTGACCACAAATGCAATATTGTCTTAAAATCCAGTATTGCGTTTGAGATGAGGGTTGGCTGATCATGCCCTGAATACACACATACACACTTTGCACCCAGGGCAGTTGCTTATCTCATCCCACCCTAGCTACACTACTTTTCTCTCTGCCTCTCCCTCTGTGCTCTGCATTTCTTCTTTACCTTCTGCCTGCTTTCCAAACATCTTCCCTATTTTTCTTCCCATGTTACTCGTTTTCCTCTTTCCATCTTAAAGGCAAGCTCACAAGTCCATGAGTTAATGCTAAGCAGTTCATTTGGTTAGATTTGAACCCTAGCCAAAGCAGTATATATTTATCCCTTTCACTGAGCTTTAGCTTTCAACCCAACAGTAATTAATTAACATGGACTCTTGCTCAGAGATCTAGTCTCTCTGCCAGGTCTCCTCCCCATCCTCTTCTTCCTCCTAGAAATAACAATTTTTTTTTTTAGATACTTAGGATTAACACTTGATACAGCTCTGAATACGTCAACACATACATAACACAAAAGCAAAAATTTAATTCACCACTCTTAGGTCTAGCAAAATATCCAACTTTCTCACCTCAGACAATGCAGCAGCTGTAGGAAAGAATACCTTGCTGCCTCAACTCGAGTATGGTCAATCCATCACCACCCAGGTCGAACCATCATCACCCAGGTCAAACCATCACCATCCATGCCTCGAACAGAAACCTGTTTGAGTTGCAAACTATATGCAGTAGGATCTGTTGATTTATTTTCCTTTAACCACCACTGTGAACATTACGGCTTAGCTCTCAAACAGGCAGATGGCTCCGATTACTGTAAACAACCACCTTCCTACTGCTCACAGTCAATTAGTATTCTCTACCAAAACTCATATTTAAAGTACTAGTTAAAATTTCACATCATCTGTGAGTCTGTGCTCAAGATGCCATAATTCTCCAAAGACCCAAGAATAACCTAACACCCACTGATCTCTTCTCCAGATCTGACCCCAAACTTTGGGGCACCTTCCCCAATAACTTTGGAAATTACCAGTCGGATAAGGAATTTAGACCGAAGTTAAACTTCTAGAAAACACATTATCATCATGCATTATTTGCTGTACCATAACTTAAAAATTCAGTCAAAGCCCCCCTCTAAACTGTACCATAACTTAATTCAGTCAAAGCCCCCCTCTAAAACATTACGTCTACTATCATTTTCACTGCTTTGTAGAACTTGCAGCACACGGCACTTTTGTTATAATATTCTGGTGTACATTTTATGCTTATTAGCTTCAGTCACACCATTGATTTGCTTCATTTGGCAAGTCACTTCTCAGTGCTTATTCTCCCATCATTTTATTCGTATGTTTTTCTTTGAATAAATAATGCACAGCAATATTCAGCACTGGCTGCTAGACAACATCTATTCATGGGAAGTACATGCTGATCACCTGACTGTCAATTATGTATGCAAACTACTTACCAACGTATAGCGCTCCTATTGTGCTATATCTATAAATACTGTTTCACTCATGTCTCTCTAATGTAGTCTTTTGGGCAGCGGCTTAAGGGTTCCATTTGGGTCAGTCCACTACCTTGATTACTATAACAATCAGTAAATAAAATGTTCCTACTATTGCTAAGTGTGTCTTTGTAGGAAGTCTTTTTATTTTCTTCTCGTCTTTCTCCTGTTCTTGTTGTTCTGCTCCCATCGCCCCAGGTTAACATTTCTCTGTTTCCACAATGCCATGCTTACTGTTACATTAGCAGTCTCATTTGACAGATAATTGGTATCTATATTCAATACAACATGCATGATTTGAAGCCTGAAGCTAATTTCAGTGAATTCTAGCCTCTCCTTCCTTACAGAGTCTTTTTGTGTTTTAGCCTCCTACCAATAAAATTCCCTTTCCCCACACCAGTGCTCCTTACCTTAACTTCATGCCCCTCTTCCTACCCCTCCTAGGTGTAACTTTTACACCTGCACTTGTACTATTTTCACTCTCTCCCTGTCCGTGCTGGTTGCCTCCTTTCCAGGGGCGTACATAACCTCATCGTTATCTCTTCTAGTCTCTGCTCTTTCTATGTAATCTATTCATTGTTCATTCTCTCTTACCTTCTGCCTCTCCTGAGTGTCCATTCCTACCTACGTCCTTCCTGCTCACCTAGTGATATTGGTTACTACTCGGCCATTTCTGACATTTTCTCCCATCATAATTTGGGGTTTAGTTCTTGTATGTATTTATTGATATTATGGTTATGATGGAGATAAGGAAGACTTACCTTATATGAACAGTTGTGGGATCTTACATTAGTATATATTTAAAGCTACAGAGGTATTTAGTATACAGGAAGGCACGCCCTGCTGCAGATGCATGGTTATGATTTTGCAGTTTGGAAACTTTTTTTTTCAATTTACTAATATTCCAGCTGTGGAAAACTTGACAGCTTTACTTTTTAATGTTACTAGACCTTGGAGATGAGTTAATGTAGAGATGTGGGACTGTGATGTTTCTGCATATTGTTTGCATAGGGATTTGTTTTCCCCTGGTGAAGTAGGTTATTGCTGAAATGACCGATGAACAAATTATAAATTCATTACTTCTCACTACTCTCTGCATCTGTCCTTTCACCCCGACTTTCTTCTCCATGCCTTTCCATGGCTGCGTCTTCTACTTTCCCTTCACCTTCCTCAGTTTAGCCCCATTTGTCTGTACTCTTCTAACAGTCTTTGTCCATTTTCGCTTGGCCTTTTCCTCTTTCAAAATATTTCCTACTCCATTCTGCTTACATGCCTCCTGTTGCTTCCTCCTCTTCTGCAGCTTGCCAGTCCCAGTCTATTTTTCCATGCTTACCTAGCCAGCTCACTAACATTTTTGGCATGCAAATTCTGATATGAAGCTTCCCCACTGCATCCTAAATGATCTCAAACTTCCAGAGCCAAACAGCTGCTCTACATCCTTACCATCTCTGAAGTCTCTTCCTGGCTCTTCTTGTCCAGCTACTACTAGTCTACTTGCAACTTTGTTTTTGTACCCATCAAGTCCGTTTTACCCTCTTTGTAGGTCAGATATTTTACAAAGTTATATTATAATTAATTACAATATGTTTTAATTTACAAATAAATTGGAATGATGGTTAAAGATGAATGGAATGTATAAGTAGTGAGTAGGAAAATAAGATACGAGAGTATCTGAAGTTTAATCAGTTTAATGGGAAAGCAGATGAGATAAGACTAGAGGGTCTCCTAAACGGAAATCTAAATAGTGATGGGCAACTTCAGCCATGTGGCTTAAGAACATGGCATGGGTATAGTGGGTGGGATGGAGAAAAGAAAATACTCAGACTGGTCCTTCAGCTCTATCATTCAATCACTACTCGGTGTCACCTACTCTGACCTATCAAAGTCATCTGTAGGAATTTCCTCCCTAAGAAGAGGGATTTATTGCTGTTCTTCTCTATGACCTATAAATCTCCTCTCCTAACTTCCAAAGGAGGAAGAGTTCCTATGTGGTGTGGTTAGATAATGCTCAGGTCTGCAGATTTATTTGGACCAATGTGGTTTAGTGGTAGACCACTGGGCTCCCAAATACAGGTATGTGAGTTTGAGTCCTGCAGGCTGAAAGTTTTAAACTGGAGTTGGTATTATGGTTAAAGTGTTTACCTCACAGACCAGAGGTACAGGGTTTGATTCTCACCAAGAGAAATTGGCTAGGTTTAAAGTGGCTCATGAGGGCAACTAGCCCTAATACTTACCTATGAACCTATAAAAATTTTTTTAGGCCAATCTGTCTCTGCATTCAAGCCTATTGCATTAACAGCTATAATCATAGCTCTCAACCAATCAAGGACATCTCAACAGAATCAGGGACAAATCTGAAAAGAATTGTGGACAATTAGGGTTGCTTCTAAAATATTAATATCAACGTGAGACATTGACAGAATAAGAAAATGTGAATTAATATGCATCTTCCGAGGTAAAAGTACTCTGTTATTATTGTCATTATTTATTAAATTGGGGACATCCCTGGAAATCAAGTCATATGCCTTGTTAATCGTATTTTTCATACTAAGATTTAATCAAACTTACAAGGGCATTTGACACTATCCAGCATATTCATTCTCTAAGAGTTAGCTCATCATGGACTCATCCAAATCGCATTTAACTAGATAAATAGTTATCTGAGCTGATGAACCTTTACAACAAAGTGTAAGCAGCTTCTTCACTCACTCATATCACTTTGAAATGGTCATGCCTCAAAACTCCTTTTGGGCCCACTGGTTTTTCATTATTTTTATAACACACCACCTGGATTACCCTTTCCAATATACCTACATGTTTATTCATTGTTAGTTTGGCAATAATGGCCTCTCCTCTGATGCATTATCAGAAAACAAACTCATCTCTCACTAGATATTTCAATGCAAACAATTAGTTCAGTTCTTAAAGACAACTTTGGTGCCAAAAGCACAAGTCATTATCTTCAGAACTGCCAACAGCTCTTTTCAAGTCCCTAACACTTGGTTCATGACATCTCTTATAGGCTGCTGTCTACAACATTTTAAATGCATCTGCTTCTTTTTTGATCCCCAGCTTACCTTTAGAAGACATACTGCTATTGTAATTACTAGACAAAAGGTAATGCCGATATCAACACCCCCTTTTTTTCACTCATTATCCACACGAGTTTGGGGTGTTATGCCCACCTCTTTCAATATCACTCGTGTACCTTCTTTGGCAGCCATGGGTCCCACTCATCCCATCCGTTGTTCTATTTGCTAGACATTTCTTCTTTTCTTATTGCCTCTCCTACATCTTCAAATTGTCTTTTTATTCTGCAAATGTCCAAACCTCTATAATCTGTTCTCTTTGACCTCTGCAACTGGATCTACTTTGGCTTCTGCTTGGAAGTTATCATTTCTTCATATCTCCCACAGCGTGATGAATCCTACCTTTCATCTCTGGCACTTCAACTGTAGTTTCCTCAACTGCTCTGCCTTCACTTCCCAGGTTTCAGTACATACAGTAGTACTGGTCACATCGCTGTTTTATGCTCCTTACCTTACAGCTTCTTTGGAATTATCTCTCACACTACACCCGACAGTGTACCAGATGGTTCAGCACCTCTGATTCTAGTTTGACCTCTTCATTCAGACTAGCCTTCTCCTCACTCACCCCACCCAGATACTTGAAGCTGTTAAAATGTTACACTATTTTCCCTTCTATCTCAGTTTTCAGCTTCTTTTATTTCCCCCATTTGATGCCATGACAATTGTCTTATCTGTAGTCATTTTTTACTCCAAATGCTTTAAGTTTTGGCATTCAATTCCCTTATCAGTTGCTGAAATTCTTTCAGATTCTACCTATAATGCCACATCATCTGCATACAGCAACTTTGTTGGTCTGTCCCCTCCGACCTGTTTACTAATGTAGTCCATCACCAGTATGAACAGCAGTGGGCTCAGAGCTGAACCCTGATGTACACATACTCCCACTGGGAAACCCTCCATGAGCCCAACCCACTGTTTGCACTTAAATCATTTGGTACTTGTATATACCCCACTGAAATTCTATCAATGTTTCTGTGATTCTGAACCATTGTAGGACTGCCTAAATCAGTTTCCTGGTACCTTGCTATATGCCTTCTCCAAGTCTAGGAATACCTGTTTGGACTTTTTCCTCATCTTTAGCTTCTTCACTATTTGTCTGTTTGCAAACATCGGGTCATTTGTGCTGCATCCTGATCTAAATCTGGACTGATCATCTCCCATCTTACTTTCTACTACCCTGCGTATTCATTTATCAGTCAACCTCAGCATCACTCATCTGTTGCGACAGGGTTGTGATACTGCTGTACTGCTCACATTTGTGACTATCCCCTCTGTTCTGTTACAGCAACACTAAAATGGTTATTCGGTAATCTGGGGTACTCCCTTGTACTGTCATTCGAACGCTCTTGAGCCACAGGTTACATTGGCAGCACATCTCAAAACTACACATCAGGTACACCATGAAGCCTATTTACTAAAGTAGTGCTGGGAAAAAAGTACCTTGTCCTGTCACCGAGTGTGTGCTTCCACAGGTCACTTCTGGCTACTGTAACTAGTCTGAATTTGTCACTAATAAAGGTTTAGGTACAGGATGCAGTACTTACCCAGAACACTACAGTGTTAGCCTTGCTAAAGCTAAAATCTCAACCACAGCTTACAGTGCTAATAAAGCCTTTTGTTCACTTTTATACAATGTCTTATTTGAAACTCTATCCTCCCACTGGGTTCTTCTTCAAGCTCAGAACTGACAGAACTTTAGGTCTCAACTTGCAATCATTTACCTAAAATCCTTTCATCATGCCCTTCCATAGCTACATACTAGAATACATCAACAAAGTCTTCTTTGAGGTCTGAAACTCTAAAGCTCTCCTCCCTTAGCTGTACAGAGTACAGCTACATTTGTAAGCTTCGATCCAGTCTAACCATCTATCACCAGTCAAATCCTTTGCATAACTGTACATTGTAGGGATCCTTGCATTTACTTTCTTTTTTCTTGATTTGTATTTACTTTTTTGACTAAAAAAATGTCAATCATTAGTATGGAATATGTGATTGTGTTAACACTAGTGATTTGTAACACTGAACTACATATGGTCCTTGTATACATTGCTGAGTCTTCTACTTGCAGTTTTCTTATTGTTATTGTAATTACTGTCTTGTTTCTGTTATGTTAGAAGTTATGGCTGAAAATAGGCCATTGGTTGTCTACCTTAAATAAAAAAAAATAAAACTTGACGCTAAAAATGCAATGTTGATCTCATTTTATTCAAATGTTTTCCTTGTGTAAAGCACACATACAGATACTGAAAGTACAACCAGCAATGGTGTTTACTTAAAAAGTTATTTGAGTGACTTAATAACAATCTTTAAGGAAATCTGGTTAGGGTCAAGTGACAGTAGGTTACAAGCAAATGTAAAAAAAAAAAAAAAAAAAAAAAAAAAAAAAAGGAAAAAAATGTGTACAAACACCAAATGTTCAGGTTAATAAAGCAGATCATGTAGAGGAGTCCTTGCCCAAATCAGACTATTGTGCCATAGTTTTATACATGCCTTTGAAGGAGGCTGGGATTATTTATTTATTAATTTATTAATTCATTCAGTTGGAATTCCAGGATAGGAAGCCTCAAATGCCTAACGCGGTAAGCAAAACATGTAGTGGCTCCCTATTCAATGACTTAGTCATGGTCTTTGTATGCAAGGAATATGCACAATTTTCAGATACATTTTACGTAAATGAAAGTGCTGTATGTATGCATAACTTAACTCACAAATCACTGGTATCTGTTCAGCAACAACAGCAGCAAGACAGATTGTGTTTTAACAGTGTTGTTTTGGCCATGAGAGTGCAACATATATAGTGGTCATAGACAGCACTTGTGAGTTGAGTGAGAGATTACCACCAGGGAGTGCTCTGCAATCAAGCCCTAGACTGCCAAAACAACTAACTGCACTGGCAGAATAGTACCAGACAAGCACAAGCTTGTTCATTCATTCTTCTATATTCACTTAACCAGGGTCATGGGGGAGCTAGAGCCTCTTCTACACAGATATACAACACACATATCTATATTTATATATCTATATCTATATATATATGTATATGTATATATATCTATCTATATCTATATCTATATCTATATCTATATCTATATCTATATCTATATCTATATATATACACACACACACAACACCAATGTAGAAGGATGTTAGGCAAGAGACCATGTGGGGGCACAAATGAGGAATCAACCGCTAGGGAACTGATGTCAGTGCTGTTATATACAAAGTTTTAGATTTCATTATATACGGTTTGATAACCAGCCAGGTAACTGGTGGTATGAAACCTTTTCTGACACAACCCAGCCAACAAGCACATTCAGATTTGCTCATCTTGTACAAGTGTTAGCATGCACTGCATACATCAGCATTAAACCTTCAGCTTTCATTCCTGCCTGATGTTGCAGAACAGGGAGTCACACAAGGGTACTACCTGTGAGATGCATCAATTTGTATCATAAAATCACATATACACACAGTCATGGATTACATAACACTACACAGCTGGAAATACAGCAATCTTTAGTGAGGGACCCTCATAACCACTATGGGCACTTCTTCACACTGGACGTAGCACATGCAGTAGGTATCTTCATAACTGCACATCAACAACTTTATACCTTCTCTGTGGATTACAGCAGCATCATATTCATTCTTTTAGATTTGGGAGTACAACACAAAACCCACTAAGGATTGTACTCTCCCTCATTTGCATCCACAGCATACAAAAGTGCATAAGAGCCATTTTTGTATTACCAGGCAAGATGGCTTCTCTCTCAAGGCTGGGACAGTATACCTTGCCATAAATTTGAGTGTTGCATCATTATGACAGTAATAAAACATATATAGTACTGGCAAAAGAAACATTTCACAAGTCGTTCTGAGGTCAAAGCTACAGAGGTCAGTATGTTCATAGGAGATAACTAGCTAATGGCATAAGAACTTTTACAAGCCTAGCCAATATAACCTGATTTTACACAATATATGGCCTCTAGGACCAAGAGGATGGCATGGGTTTGTGCCTATGCCTTGGGTAAGTTACAGATTGCCCCTGTCCATAAAGGACATAGCTGCAACTCCAGGTGTGAATTTGCAACTCCCCATCATTGACAAAACTACATTGGAAGAGGGCCAGGGAAGGGTTCTTAACATGAATAGCAAAACTCAGTGGTGGAGGATAAATGTGTAGAATTTGCTCCAATAACTTGTTTTTCTTGCATGGTGGAGTGAATAAGATATTTATTAAGATACATAGTAAACCATTTTAAAACTTCTACCTGGCAGTGTGAACTTTGGCTCTAGATGAATGTCGCTGTAGAAGTAGCACCTCAATCTCATGCAAAACTGTGAAAAGGGGTTGCAGATGTATGGTGCTCTATCTGTTGCACTGATTAGATTCGAGCTGAACACCTGCTTCCTAGAATATACTTAACATCGACGTGAATGATGCTAAGCAAACTGAAGCATACAAAATGATCTTATCAAATAAAAGCAAAAGGCCACTTGCTATACTGAGACTGTAAGGAATGAATGTGAGCAATTTAAGTGCAACACAAGTTTATTTATCTGCTTTCCATCCAAAGGACTTCATCAGAAAAAAACTCTGCATTCAAATGCAAATCTTTTTATATAAAAACACAACAGGATAATAGAATAAATCACAATTAAAATTTTAAAGACACACTGTTAAAAACACAGAAAAAATACAGGAAAAATCATTATCCCCACCATAACATCATATATATTTTCTAAGTTTCATCCTTAAGAAAGTATTTAATACACAGATGAAGATAGGGCAAAAATTAGATTATCTGCTGCAGAAGCATACATTTATGTAAGAATGAGGAATAAGCACATTAATCAATAGTTCATCACTAAGTACAGATGCAAAAACAAATGCCATTGCTATATAAAAGTAACAAAATAAATGTTTTAATGTTTAGAGCACAGAGCACGCAGGATTTGTTATACCACTAGGCAAATGGAATCACGGCAGTGAAGTACAGTCATGATATTATTATTGTGACAGCCCTTGTTTCCTGTGTATAAAAGGGTTGTATCTACAAAATGTTTTTTAACATACTGAAATGAGATGTTTGTGTTAGACAACTGAGACAACATAAAACTCCCTACGACTATATTCCTACCACTAAAGTTACTGGAGTAGTCAAAGCAGCTTTTTATTATTGTTAACCAACCAGAGAACAAACACAACTACTGAAGAAACAGTTTGAGACTATACGCTGTCTCAGCTAAATAAACCAGTACGAGTGAAACTGACCCGGTCAAGTAGAAGAAAACTTTAATGCAACACACATATAACTAAAAACATTGGTTAAGCGCTTTCATCTGTGTAATACAGACTTAATCAGAACACCAATTCAGTGCATCCATTAACAAATTTAAAGACTTTTTGGTGCCAAAACAACTGTGAGAATACTCCCATTTAAAGAGCCAGTATATAATAATGACAAAAAATACGTAAATACGTAATAAATAACAATCTAACAATTCAATCCATCTATTTAAAACATATATGAATATATAAATCTAAAATGTTTAAAATTGTGTTATGGTCTCAGCTAATAATCTTACAAGAGTTGTAATACAGGTTTAATAGTAATAAACTCATTTATACCCGGAGATTTTGTGGCATTTGTTAACATTTGCCAAAATCTTTCCCTTTTGCTTAGCTATGCCTTATAATTACCCCCCCCCCCCCCCGAGGCGAAATATGTACTTGATCTATTATTGCAAATTTAAACCTTTGTGTCTCACCATACCTATTTATGTGCCTATATAACGCATTTTTTGTATCCTTTACATTGATCTTGTATAAATGTTCGTAAATAAGCTTCTTAAACTGTCTCTGTTTTTCCTATATAAAAGGCGGTACATGAACTACACTTAGCTAAATAAACTATATTTTTACTGTTATAATTTCCCTTTTTAAAAACCATATATGCCCTATTAATATCATCCAGTCTAATCCCTACTGCTTCATTAATAGCGAAACATTGTTTGCACAACCCACATTTTTTGGTGTGTGTATTAATAGCCCTAACATTATCGTTCTATTTAATAAATTTTTAATATTCGTACCCATTTTGAACACAAAACTAGGTTCCTTTCCAATTACATTCAATAATTCATCATCCATTACTAAATTATTCCAATGCTTTTTTATAATATTTTTAACATCTCTCACAAACTGAGAATATGTTAATACACACACTCTATTAAATTCTTTTTGTTCAATATTTCTCCCACTTAATATATTAAATTCCTCATTACCAAGTATAGGAGGGTATTTTTTACCCCATTCTTTAATGACATAATGTGATATATCTAATAAAGCCAGCGGATATCCTCTATTTATAAACATAGTTCTTATATTGTTAATTTCACCTTTCATTTTATTATAATCTGAGGTCATTCTGGCTACTCATATACATTGACCTTTATAGATGTTTTTAAGTATATGTCTAGGATGATTACTGGTGTAGTCAAGGTAACCATTCGAGAAAGTCTCCTTTCTAAATATTTCTGACTGAAAGCCTGTTTAAGTATGGCTCACATAAGTATCTAAATAAGCAATACCTTCATGTTTAACATTATATGTGAATTTCAGGAAGTCAGTGGTGGTATTTATGTATTCCAAAAACTCAGTAAGAGTATCCATGGGTCCATCCCATAATAGGAACATATCATCCAAAAATCTTGTGTAGTATGTAACATGTTGAAAATAACCACTATTAATTAGATACTGGTTCTCCCATTCAAGCATTACTAAATTAGCAAAAATAGGGGCACAAGAAACACCCATGGCCACCCCTCTTGTTTGTTTATAATACTCTCCCTCAAAGTAAATATAATTATATTCCAAGACCAGGCTCATCATATCAATCATCAAATTAATACGATCCCAACTAAAATGGGAGTATTTCCTCAGACTCTCACAAAATAATTCCAATCCCTATTCCTTAGGAATACACGAAAATAAATCTACAACATCAATAGTGACATGTATCAAATTACTTTTCCATTTATTCCTAGTTAGCTGGGACAGGAACATCCATGAATCCTTGACTACATGTGGGGTATTACGATAAATATGTTTAACCCATCTATCAATGGCAACTCCTATATTAAAGGTCTTGGACCTACTTCCTGATATAATAGGTCAAAATGGTGGGTTGTATTTAGCTGAGACCATAACACAATTTTCAACATTTTAAACATTTTAGATTTACATATTCATATATGTTTTAAATAGATGGATTGAATTGTTAGATTGTTATTTATTAAGTATTTATGTATTTTTTGTAATTATTATATACTGGCTCTTTAAATGATAGTATTCTCAGTTGTTTTGGCGCCAAAAAGTCTTTAAATTTGTTAATGGATGCACTGAATTGGTGTTCGGATGAAGTTTGTATTACACAGATGAAAGCGCTTAATCGATGTTTTTAGTTATATGTGTGTTGCATATAAGTTTTCTTCTACTTGACAGGGTCCAGTTTCACTCGTACTGGTTTATTTAGCTGAGACAGTGTATAGTCTCAAACTGTTTCTTCGGTTTTTATTATTGTTGTTGTTATAAAGTAATTGTTACTGATTTTTATAACAATTTTCTGATGCAATAGAAGGCCGATGCTTGCAATATAAGAACATGTTCAGAAAGCAAGGAAAATAGACCGAAGACACAGAAATCACATAAGTTACTTAAAGGAAATGGAGAGTGTAGCTTCAGATCTTTTAACAAGAGAAGAAAGAGGGATAGAACACAAAAGGATGCAACATTAAAGGGAAATACAATGGCAAACCACAAGATATTAGTGCAGCAAGAAAGGACTGTTTAAATTAAGGGAAGATCTGTACTGAAACTGCACAAGGATATGTTGAAAACATTAATCAGACCATGGAAAAATACTTAAAGAATCAAGAATAAAAAATAGCAGTCATGCATATCAGGGGGAAGTAACTTAAAAACTAGAAATGATATGACAGTGGATAACAATGTCCTTGCTAGAAAGAAAGTTTGTACTACCAGAGTTAGTCAAAAGATGCTCTAGGGGAACATGAACACAAGGATTAGAGACATTAACTTTAAAGCAGAATAAAAACAAAAGGTGAAGAGACATGAAACAGAGGCATAACTGGCAATTTTTAAAGCAACTAACCAAAAGGTTTGCGCCACATAATTTACATCTAATAGCAACAGATAAAAGGACATTGCTGTGTACCATATGCATCAAGTGTGCCTGAACAAACAGACATAAGAAGTATTGTGGGAAAATGCAATAAGATGAGGATTAGATGATTAACCAGTGCCAGTCATGACAAGCAAACCTTTCTGAACCATGATTAAAAGGCAGGAACTTGCAATCTACCATAACTTGATCAAATTGTTATATTTGTCACACAAACAGAATATGGGGGTGTTAATACATTTCAATTTTGAAAGGTTAGTCAGGAAAATGGAACTAACCTTCAGACAACAAAGTATTCAGACTTCAGTTTACAGCAACTCTTTTATTCTGTTCAGGGTAATGGGGCAGTCAAGGTCTATGCCATCATTTAGCAAGCATAAGGCAGTGAACCATTCTTGGATGACAAATGGACTCAGGATGAGGGAATGGCTAAATTAATTTAGAGACTTGCCAATCGATGAAGAAATGGGAGGCAGGCCACCCAGACAGAGGGGACACGCAGACTCACCACATGAAGGCACTCGGAAAGAACCCAACCACAGAACAGCAATAATAAACAGAGTACAACAGTTTTCGTTATGAATATATTTGGACAACACATGGATTTCATAATAGATTCATAGATTCTTACTAAGCGAACTGCCCTTGCGAACCATTTTAAGCGTAGCCAATTATTCCTTGTGAGACTCAAACCCTGCACCTTGTGTTTGTAAGGCAAACACCTTAACCATTAGGCCACCCTCCCAACACCAATCAATGGTGTTATGTAAAATTTAAAGTACAGAGCTCCTTGACTTACTTATGAAGGAGTTGTCTTTAAATAAGACAGAATATTCTTATAGCAAATATACATCTACCAAATAGCCAGTGTTGCAGGTACAGGTGTGAAAGAGAGGAGAAATGATGTGCTAAAAAATTACAACAAATATAATGGTGTAAACCAGGACAGGCAAAACTGGACATCATACTTAAGGGAACTTACTGAAGATGATGATACGAGATGCTGACTCCAGTGAAGAGGCAAACCATGGTATAAAATCATCTAATATGCTGCCAGCCGTTTCAAAGGAAGGAAATAAAATTAATGGGCAGCAGGAGAAGAGGAAAATGAAGTGCTGATGGAATCAAGCTGAACGGAATGAAAAGAAACAAAATGTTTAGGAATAGATTGTGGAAATGGAAAGGGAAAATTTACATGAAGCTTATGATATTTTGAAAGAAAGAGCATAGGAAACATCTGAGAGCAGATACAATGCAGTATTTTATGTAGGAGTCCATACAAGGTGAAGGTTAGAGGAATAAACAAAAGATAGAGACCAAGCAGGAAAGGTAGGTTATACAGAGGGATGAAGGTAATAACTTGTGATGAACCACAGCCAGGCTAACGGAAGGGCACTGAAATTAAGCCGCGATTAATGCCAAATAAAATAAGAAGGCCTTACACGATTCACACAAAAAGGGCAATAGTGAAAAATAGACATACAGCTGCAAGGTGTAAAGGTGTGAAAATGAATGAACTAAACGAGACCTGCACACTAGGCAATATAAACATATATTGGAACAAAATTAATAACTAATCCCACCACACACACCAAGCTATTCAACTTCACCCAAGTAACCAACTCCATTACTAGAACCAACAAAACTAATCCCCCAGGTTCCACTCTTGACTGGATCCTAGTCACCATTCCAAATAAAATCTCAAACTGACACCTTACCAGACTCAATTAGTGACCACCTGCCAGCTTTTATCCACCAAGCAACCTACTCCCCACCTCACCTACACCATTACATCCACACACGTAACCTCAGTAACTTTGACCCCAGATCTTTCTTGGACTACCTCAAATGAATAAACTGGAATACTCTTAAAACTCTCCCTCTAGACAATGCTGTAGAATTTTTTTTAAATCTACCTTCTTAAAACGCCCTAAAATCCCTAGCTCCACCGAGAACAAAAAGAATAAAAACCAATACCATCCCATGGCTAACTAAAGACATGCAACAAAGAGACCAATCCTGGAAAAGTACAGTTTTGTACCTACCATAAATGTAGATGTTCGAGGATCCCATTGCTGCAGTCCTAACTATTGGGTATAGTCCGCATCCGGTCGGCCCGAATACCAGAGTATAAGGCTGACGTCGGTCAGGGCGCACTAGACTGACGTCAGTACGTCAGGGTACTAATGCGCATGACCGACGTCATATCCTCAGTCTTTTCTTGCCCCAGATGTCAGAAGATCCTAAAAAGACAAGGCCCAAAATACCTGCACCAAAAATATGTACAATATATACAAGAATATATACAAAAAATATATATATATATATAAGCAAGTAACCTCACCTACACAACCACCCCTAAACACAGAGGGGAAGGAGGGAGGGTAAATTGGACTGCAGCAATGGGATCCTCGAACATCTACATTTATGGTAGGTACAAAACTGTACTATGTTCTTCGTTCCCCATTGCTGCAGTCCTAACTATTGGGTAGAATCCCAAAGCAGAGGTAAGGGAGGCTGGCAAATCATAAAGAAGCAGGAGCTGACAACATGCCTTGCAAAACAGCTGTGGCAAAACCAGCCCTAGACTTAGAGTAGATAGGTAGGTGATAATGCTTAGAGAAAGTATGCACTGAACTCCAAGTAGCTGCTTCCAAAATATCCTTAGTTGCCACCCCTTAGAAATGCTGTTGAAGTGGCAGTAGCCCTAGTGGAATGAGGCCTAATCCCAGCTGGAATCTCCTTGCCATGATGGGAATAACAAAATGCAATGAAAAGCCAATCCACCTAGAAATAGTTTGTTTTGACACAGGCTTGCCCTGTGAACTCAAAGCAAAAGAAACAAACAACTGCTGAGACTGCCTAAAATCCTTAGTCCTGCTTAAATAATAACGCAATTGCCTGTGTACATCTAAAGTGTGCAAAATCTTTTCCCCTTTATTTTGGGGATCTGCATAAAAAGTAGGCAAATGAATAGTTTGGTTTAAAGCCACACTAGAAACCACCTTAGGCATAAAGGAAGGATTAGTACGTAATGATACCCTATCCTTATGGAAAATCAAAATGGCTCTACTGCCATAAGGGCCTGCAACTCAGACACCCTTCTTGCAGAAGTAATAGCCAACAGAAAAGCAGTCTTCCAAGACAAGTATTTCAATTCAGCAGTAGCCGCAGGCTCAAAAGGTTGTAGAGTAAGTTTTTCCAACACAAAATTGAGATCCCAAGCAGGAGTAGGAGCTCTACGTGGGGGTCTTATATTCTTTGCCCCTCTAAGAAACTGCTTGAACAAAGGATGCGAAAACAATGGTGGGTCACAATCATAGTGAGCTGAAATTGCTGCAGCATGAATCTTAATGGAAGAGAAGGACAAACCTTTGTCCAATAACTCAGTAAGGTATTGAAGAGCCACACTCAAATTAGGCTCAGAAACCTGCAAATTCTTTGCTGTACTCCAAAATAAGAATCTCTTCCATTTTTCTGCGTACACTTTCCTTGTACTAGGTCTTCTAGCTTCCATAATCACATTTAAAACTTGTTGAGGAAGTTGAGACCTGCTGTGTTTCAACACAGAAGATGCCAGGCTGTTAGATGAAGAGAGTGAAGCTTGACATTGAGTAGATGACCATCCTTCTGAGATAACAGATGAGGAATCAGAGGCAAAGGCCATGGAGGCTTCCTTACCAGACTCCGTAGTAGTGGGTACCAGTGTTGCCGAGGCCAATCTGGAGCTATCAAAATCATCCTTGGCCTGTCTTGCCTGACCTTTAATAGTACCTTTGGAAGAAGAGGCAGAGGAGGAAAGGCATACACATGAAGATTTTTCCAACTGAAAGATAGAGCATCCACTTTCCAAGCTGTGTGATGAAACCCCTTTGTGCAATACTGTGGCAGCTGGTGGTTTAGTGGAGAAGCGAACAGATCTATGTCTGGAGTTCCCCATGACACTGTCAGTTTTCGAAATACATGAAGATCCAGTTTCCACTCGTGGGGATCCATGATTTGTCTGCTTAACACATCTGCTAAGGAGTTCTGTGCTCCCGGCAGAAACCTTGCCTGAAGAGTTAATTGCAAGCTTAGCGCAGTCTCCCATAAAATCATTGCTTGCCTGCATAAAGGATAAGAATGTGTTCCCCCTTGCTTGTTGATGTACCACATGACAGTTGTGTTGTCTGTTAGAATCAACACCTGCCCTGGAAGAAGCAACTCCTTGAAAGCCATTAATGCAAACTGGACTGCTAACATCTCCTTCATGTTGATATGTAGATGCTGTAGTCTGGCAGGCCACTTGTCTTGTATCCACTTTCCATTTAGATGAGCTCCCCAAGCAATGTCCGAGGCATCTGTCGTTAAGATCTGATTCGCCTCTGGCCGGGTCACAGAGAGTCCCTTGTTTAGGTGACATTCCTGAGCCCACCACAAAAATTCTTTTTGAAGGCAAGGTATTATTTGAATGACAGTGTCCAAATCCTGGCAGTGCTGCATCCACACATTTTTGAGATACCATTGTAGCTTCCTCATATGCAGTTTGGCATTGGGAAGTACCAGAATACAAGATGCCATGAACCCTAATGCTTGAAGGACTGACCTTGCAGTCAGCACGGACTGATGAGATAGTTGATGGAAGTAAAGTGATAGACTCTTTTGTTTGTCCGGGGTTAAAAAGGCCATCTGGGCTGCTGTATTCAGTCTCACACCCAGAAAGCACATGTCTTGAGAGGGTACTAGACTGGACTTTATTTCGTTCACAGAATACCCTAGGCATCTTAGCACTGCTATGACATGTTCCAGATGCTGTAGAAGGTCTTCCTTTTCTTGAGCCAGAATCAGGCAGTCGTCCAAGTAAGGATAGATTTGAATTCCTTGAAGCCTGAAGTAAGCTATCACTGGAGCCAGAACCTTTGTGAATACTCTGGGCAGTAGATAAGCCAAAGGGCAATGCAGAGAACTGATAATGAGAATTTCCAGCTCGAAACCGCAGATACTTCCTGCAACTTAGCCTTATAGGCACATGAAGGTAAGCTTCCTTGAGATCTAAAGTTACCATCCAGTGATCTTTGCCCAGCAGAGGTAAAAGCTGTTGTAACGTCAACATCTTGAACTTGGGAATGTCCAAAAACGTGTTGAGGAGAGATAAATCCAAAATTGGTCTCCACGTGTTCCCCTTCTTTGGTACTAGGAACAGGCGAGAATAAAATCCTAGGCCCCTTTCTGATACAGGGACTGGCTGAATGGCCCCTATCTGGAGTAACTGAGAAACTTGCTTGTGAGCCTCTTTTCTTTGTGTAGGAGGAACGTCTGGCATGCCTTTGAAAGGGGGCATTGTATGGAAATAAAATCTGTAACCGTGGTGAATGATATCCAACACCCATTTGTCCTGAGTAATTAAATCCCAATTTTCTTTGAAAAGAGACAGTCTTCCTCCCAAAGGAGCTGCCAGACGGGAATCTACTGGCAGCTGAAAAGACAGGTCATTGGGTCTGTTTACGAAAGGACTGACCCCTGCCCTCACCAGAAGTCTGAGCAGGTGAACTCCCTGTTCTAGGCCTAAAAGAACCTTGAGCCCTGCCCCTACCCCGTCTAGACCTACCCCTAGACTGGGAATCATAAGCAGGATATGTCCACCCCTTAGCAGGCCAATTTCTACTAAACTTCGGTGGCTGCACCTGCAAAAAATCTTTAACAGTTTGCATAGACTTAGCTTTGTCCTCCATTTTCTTTAAAACTGCTTCCACAGGCGATCCAAACAACACATCAGACTGTAAAGGAGCATCTAAAATCCTTGTCTTAACATGCTCAGCTAAATTCTGATCCTTCAACCAGGCATGCCTGCGAAGAACAGAACTGGTAGCAGCCACCCTCGAGGAGGCCTGAACAGCATCAAAACCACATTGCAAAGAATGCTTACCAACTTGTTCAGACACATGAACCAAATCCAGCAACTCTTTACACTCAATACCTTCCGCCAGAGCATCCGCCTTAGATTTCAATAGTGAAAGGAGATAATTCTGATATTTTAGCATGTGAAACTGACAATTCAATGCTCTCATGGCTAGAGTGGAAGAAGTATACACTTTCTTTCCCCACCTATCCAAAGCCCTTGCCTCTTTATCAGTGGGAACAGGATTTTTAACCACAGAAGCTTTAACACCTTTAGGCCCTTGAGAAATAGTTTCTGGGTCCGCCCTAGGACTCTTAAACAAATACTTATGAGCTTCGGGCACCCTATAATACCTATCAGGCTTAACAGGAGCAGGAGGCAAAGAGTCAGGGTTCAGGGAAGCCTCTGCAAAAACATCTTCCACCACATTCAACACAGGAGGAATAGCTAAGGGCCTATGCTGGGGTAAAACAAGAATTCCCTAAGCCTTTTCCTGGAATCAGAGTAATCCTGGCCTTCCCATTTAAAGTGCTCCCTCATGGAATGCAGAGTCTCTGAAAATGAGAAATCCTCAGGAGGAGAAGCTGTAGGAGTGGAGTCATCCACATCAGAATCAGAATAAGTAGGATACTCCTGCAAGTCTTCCGCAGAAGACTCTGAAGCCTCTGAACACTGTTCAAAACTATCAAACTCCGGTTCCACTCTAGGCCTCTTATCAGGCGGGGGCATAGAACCTCTAATCATAGTAATCAAATCTTCTGCCATTTTAAGCATATGTTTCTTAGGTACAGAACCCGAAATGCTAGGAGAAGCCCCCACTGAAGCTGAACTAGGCCTACCTCTCAAAGAAGTTTTGGCAACAGAAGGAGAGGCTCTAACTACCTTGGGAAGAGAGGGAAGAACAGTCACCTGAGAAGCCCCTCAGCCTGGCCTACCTCCTGAGAAGGCACATCCTGTAACAGTAAAGTTTCTGCCTGGGACTCCATGGAAACTCCTGGCAAAACCTCTGGCTCCACTGAGCCTTCTAAAGAACCGACGTCCGGGACTGCCGGTTCATCAACCCTAGGCTTCGCTGTTTTGTCCTTGCGCTTCTTGGGCGAAGCGGGCGTCGGAGCATCCGACGGCATTTTATAATTGCAACGCTTCCCAAACACTAACCTGGCACAGTCTAACCTCCTCTTAATAGTGCGTTTGTTAAACCTAGCACAAGAGCGGCAACCAACAACGTCGTGCTCAGGCCCTAAACAAGGTATACACAAGGTATGGTAATCCCTATGAGGTATCTGTTTCCCACAAGAAATACAGTTATTCACTTTTTCTGACATCCGGTAAAATACTGAGGCAAGAAAAAAACAAAATGTTCCCCAACGGGGTACTTAGCCAACTCTGTCTCGGTCTGAAACTCCGGTTTCGGAAATATTTCAGAACGCCAACCTGCACTCGCAAAACTGCTTCTGCATCGGACCATGCGGCAAAAAAGACTAAGGATATGACGTCAGTCATGCGCATTAGTACCCTGACGTACTGACGTCAGTCTAGTGCACCCTGACCGACGTCAGCCTTATACTCTGGTATTCGGGCCGACTGGATGCGGACTATACCCAATAGTTAGGACTGCAGCAATGGGGAACGAAGAACATCTTTACCACCTTAACAAGCAGCCTGAAACCCTTCTTAAATATAAACACCTCCACAACCTTGCTGAAAACAAATTATCAAAGACGAAAAAAATCCTACTACATCATACTCCAGTTCAACTATTCCAAATACCCCAGACAATTCTGGAATTCAATTAACTCACTTCTCAACCCAGGTACCAAAAACCATCCTTGCCCTGACACCAGCAAATCTGATCCAGAAATAGTCTCTCTATTCAACTCCTCCTTTACTAACTCAATAGCAGAACTAACCAAGACCTTCCCAAACAGCAGTCCTTCCCTCAACCCTGGCCTCTACCCAACCCACTATATCTCTTAACCCTCCTCCCATATTTGAACTTAAACCCATCTCTACCTCCTACATAAAAAACTACTCTCCAAACTAAAACCATGCTCCAATCCCCCTGACAATATCCCATCTCTCTCTCTAAAAAAACTGCCACAGATGGAATCACCCTCCCCATTAGAATCCTGATCAATAGAGCCATACAGGAATCCTATGACCCAAACTGTGGCATGCAGCCTTTATTCTACCTCTCCACAAAGGAGACAAAAACAATAATACCTCAAACTTCCACCCCATAGCTATCCACTCCCCAATCTCAAAAATTCTGGAAAAATGTATCCCTCTCCAACTCATGCCTTTCCTAACCTGAAACCAACTTAACACTCCAACCTAACCTGGCTTCCGACCTGGCCATAGCAAAATAACTGCTCTTCTCTCTTTCTTAGATACAGTCAACCAAACCTGTGATTCTGGAGAAATATCAACAGTTCTATTAGATCTCTCAAAGGCATTTGACAGTCTCCCACACCCATCTCCTGAGCCACCTTCCTAACCTTAATCTCAGATTATCCTATCCTGGTTCTGAAGTCACCTGTCTGATAGATCTCAAGCTGTGAAATGGAGAAAAGGCACTTGATCTTTCCTGCCTACCCCCCACCGGTGTACCCAGGGATCAATCCTCGGTCCAATGCTGTTTAACATCTTTAGCAATGATTTCCACTCGTCCATACCTAACACCAAAATCGTTCAATATGCAGACGACTCAACTTTAGTCTGCTCTGCTTCTAACCTCCATGAGCTCCACACAAAGACACAAACTGCCTTCTCTACCACAGAAAACTGGATGCATCAAAACCACCTTTCTCTAAACGTTAACAAATCCAAAATATTGCTATTCTCTCCCTCAAAATCCTTCCTTCTTGATTAAAAACTCCTTCCAAATTATCAGCCATAACAACTCTCCCATACAGGTTGTTCCTTTCCCTAAACTACTTGGAGTAACAATAGATGAACACCTAAAATTTAATACCCACATACAGCAAAACATAAAATAAATAAATAAAGTCATCAAAAACTTGCCATGCTATATAGAAACAACCATTTTCTCTCTCCTACTACTAGACAAACTCTCACCACTCCCCATCTACTTCCCTCACCTATGTATGTCGCTGCTGTACTAACCAACCTATCTTCCTCCATCTCTTCCAAACTTGAAAACTGTTATAATGAAATTTCTAAATTCGCCACCAAAGCCAAATACTCCTCCCATCATTGTACTGCCCTCCATTTGTTAAACTGGCTAGAACTCCCCAGCTATCTAGACTACCTCCAACTTAATACAGTCCATAGGCTAATATTCAAACTTGCTAAATGCCCTGCACTAACCAACATCCTACAACCATACTCCCCACATAGAACTCTTAGATCTGCACACCAAAACCTAATCACTGTCCACAAACCTAAGCATCCTGCTGGACAACTTCTCCTATCATTTTCCTTAGCCAAAATATATAATTCTCTTCCCCCTTCATTAAGGGCTTCAAAAAACATTGATAACTAAGTCTCAGCTCCATTCTTACCTCTCCTCTAATTGGAAATGCAACTGCATTCTCCCCACCTAGCGTACTTTTACTTTACTCCATCGTGAATTTCTAAATACCTTGGCTCACTCTGAATGTATGCTAATCCAACAATACTGCTATCAATATATATATATATATATATATATATATATATATATATATATATAGTAGTTTCTCTTTTTCTCTCTTCTCTTTGAAATGAACACATTACTGATCTAGTCTTTGAAATGAACACATTACTGACATCCAAGATTTATATGCTATGCAACCACTGTATAATTTACGTCTCTAACTTGAAATGTATTTGTATTTTGTAACTCCTTTAACATACCTTGTTGTATCTTTAACTTTACTATGTATTGTGGAGCTTTTCTGCCTGGTCCTCCACTGAAAACAGGCTCCCTGAGCCCAGTGGACCTCCCCGGTCATCAAACTGGAAATAAAATAAAAATAAAATAAAACAAACACCTGATTTAATTGGTGTCTTACTAACCAGTACAATTATCATTCAAGAATTTGACAAATAGCAAGTGGTGAGGGGTGATTGATATGAAAGTAGCAAACTGTGGAGAGGAATGTTCTTCAACTCCTGATTAATAAATCCCTAGAACATGACTTATACAGCACCCTGAAATGTAATAGTGTTAAACCTATAGCAGCATATGTAGAACATGAATTTAAAGGGAGGTCACTTGCCACAAAAATCAGACAAGGCATGCATTATATCAGTTTAGAAAGAAATATCTGCATAATTATAAATCTATCGGTTTGCTAAGTAGGTTGAATAAGATATTAAAATAATTCCAGTATAAAAACTGAAAAGATGCATTAATGTAGGTTATCATCTAGACTGGAGGCAATGTGTTTCAGCTGAAGGGGCTTTAACTACAACAAACTCTGCAAAGTTTTATGAATGTGTGCCTCATGTTCTGTATAAAAGAATGCAACAGATGTGGCTTTCTTGGATTGTAGCAGGGCATTTGTAACTGCTGATCTTATTTTATAGTTGGAAATCTGAATTTATGCTCATCACTAAATATGGTGCACAAAGTAAAATCCAACAATGAAACAAAACATAAAACAATGTAAAGTTTACGCAAATGAAGACAGACTGGCCAAATAATATGCCAGATAAAACAGAGAGGTATAAGGGGATCGTTTAAAGCAACATAAAGTAGAACAGCCTGAAATTACCATCATTTATTTATAGTTGTTGACCGGGAGTGTCCGACTGGACGTAGGTCCATTTTCAGCAGAGGCCCACGGAGAAAAGCTCCAATAATAAATTCATAAAATCATAATAAACTCTAGTGACAGAAATTGGTAATGGAAGGAGCTAATACCTGATAACTCAAAGCCGTGCTCTAAAAGTCACTATCAAATCTACAGAAAAGCACAGCACATAATGTGGGTAAATATGGAACAAATCAATTCCTTCAAGTAAGAGATCCAAATTATGTAAGGCCAGAAACACCAAGACTGATTAAATAAATGAATAAATTACAAAAAGAAATATTAGAATAATATGCTGTGGATTTCAACACTAGATGTGATCATCCAATGTCGGGGAATTCTAGGTAAACAGCATTGCTGCAGTCAACCCGAGAAGAGACCAAGGCATGCACTAGTAGAGGAAAAAAAAAAGATCTACAGGAGGTACGAAGTCCTGAAGCTGAGTGATGCTCCTCTGTTGTAACGAAGGTTACACAAACAATGGACAGCTGGCTTCAAAGCACAAATCAGTCACCATGACGACACAGATTTCTCACCTGAGATACAAATTTCAAATTACTGTCACCACATATATTAAGCAAGAATAGTGAACAGAAAAACCCCATACATCTTAGAATAGTCAAATGAAATAAAAAGTGGTTCAATTTATAGAGGATATTATTACAAAATATACAAGCCTACCATGCCTTCAGGGCATTATTTGAGGTTCTAATTTCCCAGTCACATTTCCTTAACATAACAAGTTCTCAGAGATTTTCCATTTGTAATGTAAGTGGCAACTGTGGAGTTAGTCTAAATAAATGGGGATATGGGGGGTGCATTGTTCTCCCTGGAACAACTGTACCACCTTGAGTATGGACGTAATATAGACAACTGCCGCTTACAATCCGTTGTAATTGAGAAACTGATGAACTTTTCATGCCTTAGCTGATCATAGAGGAAGCAGGATCCTGAGAAGTAATGAACCTAGTAGGACCTTTGTGGTCTTTTCTGGGTCCATTGCCACTTAAAACCTATATCACCAATACGGAATTACAAAATATACGTAAATAATACACACTGCAAAATATGAGCATTTATAGGCATATTCGATCCATCCTCAACCCCTTTTTCCAATTTTGCACATGGGGTCGGGATGTCACTTCTGCAGTGACAATCTCAAGCCAAGGTTTACACCACCAGGTGGCTAGCCCTGCCACGGTAGTTCATTCGCACCACTCACACACACTCTCATACCTACGTCCTATTTAGAGTGTCCAATCCACCCACTGCATGTCTTTGGAATGCAAGAGGAAACCAGAGCACCCAGAGGAAACCCACATGACAGCAGGGGGACATGCAGACTCTGCACAGAATGGACCCAAGCTCAGAATCTAACTGGAGAACCTCTTGCTGTGAGGTGACGATAACCACTGCACCACCGCGGCCACCCCAGGCATGTTCAAAAGCAGTGAATAACTGCAATACAATGCAGAAAGTCATTAACTATGTGGCAAAGTGGGGGAAAAGGAATACAATGAAATAATTCATAAAAATATTCTGATTGTATGACCAGGAGTAAAACATGAACTTGGTGAGTATTACAAAATAAAGATACTGTTAAACATTTGGATGAATATTAAGAGCTTTGTATTATTTAGATAACAAGCCAGCCTTTGAACATTATACTGATCAGCTCTGTTCAACACCAAGACAGAAGGTAAGGTGTGGGTCAAGATTTACAGTAAGTAGAAACTGACATATTATGGCTCCTAATTAGGCAGCACTAGTAAGTCCTACTTAAATTGTAGGATTAATGTTTAGTATCTGCAAAGGAAAAAGGTGGCAAAACTGTTAGCAAATCAAAATAATTTCTGCAAAGATCATCCCGAAAATATAAGTTGTTCCTTACTATGATAGCGCAAGTTACCTGAGCACGTGCTCCTTATAAAACAAAATACTGTGAAATTTAATATTAATTTTGAAGGTGCATGAAGATGGAACTTAACTCAGTTTCATTAGTCCTTAAATCAAAATTAAGTCAAGCTGAATTCAGTAAGCAAGGAAAAAAGGCAGGTTTAGTCAAAGAATAGAACAGACCACCAAAAGAAACAAGGTGCTACCAACTTTGATGTAGTTAATGTCTGATAATTATATGCAAGAAAGGTATTGTGCCTTTGATCAAATAAGTAAACAGGAGTAACATTCAATTAAATTAAATGCATACAGTGTTCTTTTTATTGTGTTATTTTATGTCAACCAGTTTCACCCACTTCTTCATATATGCTTTCCCTTTTTCTTCAAAAATTGTACTTTTCTGGTGTGTATTTAGTCATTGAGTTACCGTCCTTACACCTAGCCTACCAATATCTTAAGCGAGAGATGTAATTGGGAACACGTTTTTTGTAAATGAAATGAGATGTCAAATATTATAAAATCCCTACACAGTACTTTGTCTGAAATGATGGGAGAGCAAATGGTTGTAACAAAGGAGTTATTCCTCTGAAATGGGATACGAGATCAGAATTGCCTAGACATAAGACCTCACCAAGTTTAATCTGATTGACTGCCATGAAAGCAATCATAAGAAAACAGAAATATAAATCTAAACCAGCTCTGAATGAAGTATTGAACATTATAAAGGTGATAAAATAGAGTATGGATCTTTCAAAAAAGGAAGGGACAAACATTAAAAATTAATGGAATCTGTGGGATCAATACAAGCAAAATAATGTATAAGAGGAGTGAAATTTAAGGGAAGCAGAACTTGAACAATTTTTGCCAACACTGGAGTGAAGGAGAACTGGTAAAAAAGAAAATTAAGTATAATGAATGAAGTTAATTTTAAAAATAATGTATTTTCTATAATTATATAACAACACATCATTGTGAAGTTTTACTTTATTTATTACATTTGATTACCAGGTAGTGTCTGACTGGGCCAGCTGGCCCATTTTCAGCGGAGACCCAGACAGAAAAGCTCCAACAAATTGCACAGTTACAAATTACAAAATATAGGAGAAATAGATAAAGTAAAAAAGAATTAAGTATCACACAACTAAAGAGAGACAAATATATACATGAATATATTCACAGGATAAAAATCAGGGTATAACAGAATGTAAAAGTATAGAACATAATACAGTGTCAGAACTGCCAATATAGCAACAGGCTGAAGAGAGAAATTAGTTAGGAAACAGATTGGAGGGTAGGTATAACCTAGCCTGATGGTGTACAGCTGCATAATTAATGATTTGAGAAATATTCTTTTAGGAGCTGTTTGAAGTTCTGAGCATCAAGTGTAGATAGAATATGCTGGGGGAGAGAATTCCAGGATTTGGCTATTGTGTGGCTGTATAACGAGTCACAGTATGAGTTATGGGTTTTGATAACTTTAAGCAGTACTTTATCTGGTGACCTAAGTGAACTAAGATTAGTGTAAGGTTGCACAAGGTCTGACAGAGCTGGAGAGAAGTTAGGTTTATAAATGACTGTGTGTGCAACAATTCGTTGATTGAAAAAGTAAGTTAGGGAGTTCGATCCAGTTCATTTGCTGAAAGGCAGAGCAATGATGTGCTCTATAAGAGTAGTTTGAGGTGAATTTGGCTATTTTATTACAGTGAGCTTTGAGGTTACTCAAATCAGATTTACTGAGGTTGGTGAGAACAGTAAAGAAAGGTAGATAAAAGTTGTGTTCTAGCTGTTGTAAGTCTGGCATGATTGGGAAGATAGGGTTTAACCCTGTAAAGGGCACAGAGTTTGACATGAACTTTTTTAATTGTTAATGCTGTGTGTTTATCAAACTTCAGACCGTTGTCAAGAGGAACACCAAGAAGTTTTGTATGTTCAACGCGTTGCATTTTAGTATCATTGGATGCAAAGATAGAGAGAGGCAAATGGATATTTTTGTTAGGGTTTAATATGAATTGATGGTCTGATAAGTAGTTTTCAATGCTTTGAAGGGCAGCCCGACGTTTTTCTTGGAGTTCATTCATAGTGGGGGCAGAGCAGATTAGGGAAGCATCATCAGCGTATTGAATGACTGAGGCAGGTTAGGTGGTGGAACAAAGATCATTGGTAAAAATAATTAAAAGTTGAAGACCTAGGATGGAACCTTGTGGGACATAGACACTAATGGGAAGTAGTGGAGAGAGTTTATTATCCCATAAGGTGACTTGTTTACATTTAGTGAGATAGCTGTGAAACCAGCAAAGGGAATTAGGGCTGAAGTTGAAACAGACAAGTTTATTAAGAAGTATTTGATGTGATACAGTGTCTCAAAGGCTTTTGACATATCAAGGAGGGTGGCGGAGACAAGTTGGCTTTTGTTTTTAAGGAGATTTATGGTATTGGTGAAACTTACAAGTACTGTGTTAGTGCCACGTTTTTGGCAAAATCCATGTTGAGTATTAGATAATAGGTTGTTCTTAAGGAAGTAGCTTATTATCTGTTTATGCATGCACTTTTCTAAAATTTGGGCTAGAGGTGAGAGTATAGCTATGGGTCTGTAGTTGGAAAGATCAGTGGAGGTGTCTCCTTTGTGTAAGGGTATGACATGGGATATCTTCCATAGAAGAGATGCATACTGTCCAGAGACAGAGGAGTTTATTGCGATGGATATAGGGTAAGAGACAGATGTGGCAGCTAATTTTAGAAAGTCACGTGGTAGCTGATTTGCAGCAGAAGTACATGGTTTTAATTTACATAGGAGATTTTTTTATGTAACTAGTTTGGATTAGTGTGAAAGAGAAGAGTGAAGTGAAGTTGGAGGGGGGGGGAATGGAAAGTGGAATTTGAAGTTTTATTTAGTAATGAGGTTACTGAAGTGACAAAGTGGGTATTGAATTGGGTGGTTATGCATCCTGTAGAGCTCCTAGTTGTTGAGGCCAGCTTAGCAGGCTTTCTGGGGTTAAAGAGGAGGTTGATAGATTGCCAGAATCTAAGGGGGTTATTTTGGTATTTCAATTGATATGTTTGAAACTAAGTTTTTTTGACATGTTTAATTTATTTTTTTGGCTTGATTTTTACGTTTTTGGGTAGGAGACATGATTGATATTTTTGTTATTAAGGAAGAGAGACCAAGCTTTGTCTCTTTGCTTGAGCAGAAGAATTGTTTCTTTTGATAACCAAGGATGTTGTTTAGCTTTAGTATGAATTTTCCTAACTGGGAAAAGGTTAAGAATCTGCAGAAATGTATTGTTAAAATACTGTATGGCAAGGTCCAACTGGAGGTTTTTAAGGGTGTCCAGTCATATTGCTGTAGGACCGTGTTGAATATAGTGGTGGAAAATATTTTTGTTACGAATATAGTGGAATGTAACATTGCTGGTACTGTGTATACGACTTCTGCTAAGATATGTTGGGAAGTGGTCAGATAGGCTATCCGAAAGACAACCAGCAGCATAGTTAATGTAACTACTATTTGTCAGAATCCAGTCAAGTTTAGATAGTCTGTTGGAACCTTGTCAATGCATGTAGGATGAGTAATGTTTTGCCTGAAGTTATAAAGGTTGATAAAGTTGGTGGGACAATTTGAGGAGCAGGTAAGCCAATCAAGGTTAAAGTCACCAAGGATGACTCTTTCCTGACAGGAAATGGAGAAGGCCCATTTTCAGCATGTTTTCAATGTTAGTGAGGTGATTATCAGGGGGGAGGTAGATGGCTATAATGATAATAGACTTATAGGTGTTTATATCTAGGTGTGTAACGAAGATTTCACAGTTAGGGAGGTCAGGTGGAGAGGCGCTGACTTGTACTAGTTTGAGGTGTTATTTAAACATTATGATTGGATAATCTATCCTTTCTGAAGATAATCCACCCACTAGGCAGTATTTCCACAGACTTCGTATGTGGCTTAAGCCAGGTTTTGGTAATTATGGCTATATCCAGGGAGTATGGGGCAATAGCAGCCTGAAAATAATGAACTTTACCGAGAAGTCTTCAGAGGTTGAAATTTATTAAGAGTAGGTCAGAGTTACAACTTTTTAATGCTGGAAGGTGGGTAGGGGATATATCAGTATTAGGATTTAGGGGATGAAGTGGGGTAGAAGAGAGTAAGGGGCCTGGGTCAGGATGCATGTCAGACTGGAGTTTAATGTGGGTTACTGAGTGGAGGGGTACAATATGAAATTATAGGACTTGTAGGAAGTTGTATGAAGAGCTATGGATAGCAGAGATAACATGGAAGTGAGAAAGACAATTAGTTTTAATAGAATCAGGGTAAAGATACTAATGATTAGTAGGGTGGGGGGTAGGTTAAGAGGATAAAATGTCTGGGTTATTGAAAAAGCATTTTATGAGAGAGGGGGTGGAAAAGGTAGTTAACTGGGACAGATATTCTTGGTGACATTCCCTTCCACAGAAATGGGCCATTTTCTGTACTTCATTTGACAACCTTCTCGAGCCAATAATCCAGGATATGTTGTATGAGGTAAATCACTTTTGTTCATATCTGCAATCACGCATTTCCAGTAGTTTAATCTAACTCTCTTTTTCAACATTTTACCTTCTCTCATCACGAAATACCTTGGCGTTCCCTTCACCCGTGGCGAAAATATTCTCCTCCATTTTATACACTGCAAATACCAATGACTATTACATTTTTAAGTATAAGTTTGATACAGTGGTAACCAGTTTAAATTCTAAGACTTGGAAGTACAAGACTTGGAGCAAGACCGAATGTGCACAAAAGGGACTTGCAATGGCAATCTTGAAGTTAGTATAAGTAGCAGAGGTTTTGAGAGTGCAGCTCCCCCCAAAAAATTTCCTACACACTTATGAGCAACACCTCCCCTAACAATTTGAAGTTGGAAGCGTCAAGAAGTTATCCCTCCTTGTCCCTTTACATAAATAAAATCCATCAGATATGTGGTCATTTTATACCCCTAGATTTCAGATTTTTTGCTAAAAACTATAACCCAGTTACTAAACCTTGACTCGGCTCCTAATTTCTTCTTTATCCATGAGCATTTCCACTAAACCAAAATGAATGCTTTCTCAGTCAAATAACATACTTTTTTCAATCCCTTCCCATCCACTTCAGTCTTACATTATACCTTCAAGTTGTCTCCAAAATAATCTTACCTTAACTGATCCCTACAACTCTTCACCTACAAACTCCCCAAACCTTCTCTAACCTATTCACAGCAACTTTGCTAAAATGTTCACATCTACTTAAAGCAACACTATGGGCTTATAGTTTGACAACCATATCATTACAATTTAATATGTTATTCAGTGAGATTAGGAAGTGCAGAGATACTGCAGTTGCAATCTTTCTTTCAACCCCCCCCCCCCAATAAAAATGACACTTGTGATAGCACATTAGACATCTACCATTCCCTTATCCCCAATTTTCTACATGAAGTAAGGGTGTCACATCAACTGTTGCCATCTTTCTCAGTTTAATACCTGGTAGTCATCCTGTGGTTATTAAAGTGGACTTTTGGAATTTTGGTTCTGCTGCATTTTGGTGTTTCTGCTTACCACCGTTTTCCTTGCATACCTTGTAGTCATACCTGAATGTCACAGGACTGCTCTCATGCAAGCTATTTCTTTTCTGGATGCCATTTTCTCTTGCCTTCTTCCTCTCCTTCCCAATTCTTCTACACTAGAATGTCTTCTACTTTTTTGCGTATGTGCCTAAACCAACAGAAGCTGTTTTCGTTGACCTATTCTACAATCAGAGCTACTTTGACTTCTGCTCTAATGTCCTCATTTCTTCATCTGTCACAAGTGTGCATCCTACCACCCATCTAAGGTACATCTCCATCGCCTGTAGTTTTCTCAACTTCTCAGTCCATGTTACTGTACCATACAGCAGTACTGGTTGCACCACTGTTTTGTACACTTTAATTTTCAGTTTCTTTGGCATTCTTCAGTCATATACTCCTCCCGACACACTGTGCCTCTGGCTGCAGCCTCTCTTTCACCTCCTCCCATTCCAAATACTTGAAGCCATTAACCTGTGCCAGTGTTTCACCTTCGGTCTCAATTTCTTGCTTTTTCCAACTTACTCCATTTGCCACCATGACAACTGTCTGGTCTGTACTCAGTTTCATCCAGTTTGTCTTCAGTTTTGCATTCCATTCTCCTATCATATGCTGAAGTTCTTATTCACAATCTGCTTGAAATGCCACGTCAAGGGTGGGCAGCTTGATGGGAGAACTCCAGCATTCAGCAGAGCCACCTTAGTAGAATCCTGTTTTGGATTTGACATGTTACATTGGAATGTCCATTAGCTGGACTCTGCATAAAAGGGCAGTATGCGGGGAGGGAAATAACTAAACTACAATTAGGGAAGAGCACTTAAGAAGATGTTTAACTGAAAGGGGTGTGTAAAAAGAAATAAAAACTGAAGGCAGGAAGCCAGTCAGAAGAAAAGAGGAAAGGATAAAGGTGGGATAAAATGTTAGAACTGATAAATATTTAGATAGCAGGGCCTAGAATGTAAATGTGGCCTGGGGAATAGAATGAAGAGGGAATGGGTATTAGGATATACAAGAAGAACAGGGGCCCTGATATTAACACTATAGGAATCTTACCTGGACAGAGATGAACATCAAGTTTGAGAGATACTATATAATGGCTGCCTCCTTGCATTGTGAAAAGGAACAAATAGGAGTGGCAATCCCAATGTATAAAGCATTCCCATTTTGAGTTGAAAGCAAAAAAAAATTATAAGAAAGGAAGGTATGCAGGATTTAAAGTCCAACTGGAGGGAATAAAAGTGACAATATTGACTGCATACAGACCTCCAACATGCCTAAATAAGTGAATTGAGTATGTTGGCAGGAAATAATAAAATTTCAGGAAGCTATGACAACCTGTATAGGGGATTGGAACATTACCATAAACAGGGAAGAGGTGCAAATTGGGCCAAGAAGTTATCAAAAAAGGGAAAAGTTTTAAGAGGGCACTCCAATCAACAGGATGGGTAGATGTAAGGCAGGTGGGCAGAGAAAGTATCGGGGTAAGATACAAACATTACTTTGACAGGTATCAAAAATGATCCAAGTATACACAAAAGATATATAATAAAAAAATATCTGCACTTGGTGAATGAGGTAAATACATAACAGTTAACTCTCTCAGCTCACGCTATCAGCGGAATAAGGATGGAGGGGGAAGACATTAAAGAGCAACTGCAAGTATGTTAAAAAATAAGAGGAAGAGAAAAGAAATTAAAGAATATTAGACTGAATGTTGGAAAAATATACACAGGGGAATCCTGAGAAATGCCACAAGGTTAAATAAGTTAGTGAACAGTGACAGGAGAAAAGAGGAAATGAAAGGCAAAAGCAGAGGCCCTAGAGAAAGGATTAACAGCATTACAAAAGGATAGGTAAACAGGGGATGAGGAGATGGTGAGAGAAATGAGGAAAAAAATACAACGTTGTGAGAATGAGATATGGAAAGAAAGTGGCAGAAAATCTATTTTATAAAGTTAACCTAAAGGCCACTAATGTGCTAGTAGTTAGGCTGAGATAGAGAGAGAAATGGAAATCTAGGAGAGAGGGATGAGATTTATGGAGAAAGAAGTAGAATGCTTGCAGAAATAGAGAAAAGATGTCTGACATTCTATATGGAGCTGTATAAAGCAAAAGAAAGTGAAGAACCAGAAATGGTGAAAGTGCAATCAGATTGGGAATGGACAATGCTCCCAAGAGTGAAAGAGCAAAAAGCAGGGATATTAAGGGTGGAAATAACGAAGGAAGAGATAGCAAAGATTGATGGGTAAAATAGCTAAGGAGAAGTCTCTGGTTAGTGATAATTTCCCTATAGAGTTCTGAGGAATAAAAGAAGCAATAATCGAGATGGGTGCAACTATTTAATGCAATACAAAAATGGGAAGTACCACCAGAATCCTGGAAAGAAGCTTTGATAAAAGGAAATATTAAAGGAGGGAAATAATTTCATAGACCTAGCAGTGTATAGGGCAACATCCACATTAAACCATAAGTGTTTTTTGTTGATAAAAGCAGAAAGACTGGGGAAGGTTTTGCCAAGACTGATTAAAGGGGACCAGGCAGACTTTATAGCAGGCATAGGAAATACTGACAACCTGATGGAAAGAGAAATAGCAGTGATCTCACTAGATGCACAAGCTTGAAAGGGTAGAATGGAGATATTTGATAAGTACACTGTGGTGGTGGTGCTGCAGTAGCGTTGTCGCCTCACAGTTAGACATTGCCCGTTCGATTCTCAGAGCGTCTTGTGTGGTGATACGCGTAAATGGGCGTTCCTTCGTTGAAGGTTGTGCGTTAGGCCTGGCAAGCCAGCACGTAAAAATCTATTGCCAATCATAAGCGGACCGGAGTTCCGCTGTGGCAACCCCTAACTGGGGAAAAGCCGAAAGACACAAACAATGATAAAAATGTGGGGTGCCAGACAGAGAGATGGGTGCAGTTAGCAGATGAATATAAGTAGGGACTAGAGAAACCGTGAGGAAATTAGACATTGTTATTTGTGCTAACATGTCTGGCTGAGTTTTTGTACATAATTTCAGATTAACCTGTATATTATATGCCAGCATGACTAGCTATGATATTGTAAATAGGTTCTTACATGATTTGAAATCTGTTTGTGCAGAATGTTTTAAAGACTTGAACAGTGTCCTTTTACATTTCTAACTGCGCATGTTTGTGAAGAAAGATTACAAAGGCAAACTGTGTAAGATTCAGCTGATCTGCAGATATCATCAGAATGTGGACAGTTGCTGTGTGTTACTGTCAGAAGACAGGAAGGAACTTTTAGAAAGCAGCTGTTGGTTGACTTTCAAAATATGAAATCAAAATTAGATCTGTAATAGTTATGACAGTTATGTTATTCTGAGAGTGGTCAGTTACAGTTGTCAGTTACAGCTGTTGAGTTGTTCACAGATGTACTGTGCAGTGGATACCCAAAAGGACTCAAAGAACTGTAAGCCTGCCTTTGTTCTGTTGTATCAATTTAGTTTATATCAGGGGCAGTGCTCTTTAGTCAGATAGGAAAATTATAAATAATCAGTTAGATCAGTTAGAGTTTTTCTAAATTTTGGATTTCTATCCTTCCGTATTTGTTGCTCATCTAGTCAGGATACAATAGATGAGACTTTGTGGGTTTTGTTCAAGCAGCTTTATTATGTACAAACACATCAGGATTGAGGTTTAGGTAAGAATTTTAACTTGGATAAACTTCTCAACAAAGTAGCTATCACACTCCTACATGATCACTCTCTGGCTGCACTCTCAAACTGGCACTGAAGCTAGCACATGCTGTCCTTGAAATGCTTCTTAAAGATGCAGCACACACTCTCTATTCTACATCCTCCCTCTCTGAGAAATAAGTCATGCAATGTTGACATTAATTGACATGCAATCGATACAAATAATTCTTTGTCATACAATTATACAGAACTAAGTACATATAGAAAATTATGTCCAGGTTGCTGTGTATTTCATACTGGGTCTGGAAATACAAATCAAACAGTGATATAGAAATTAGAATCAGGTCTAGTAAATGGGACCATCTCTGCTGAATGTTCAACTTTAGGGCATCGGGAACATCATCAGGAATGGAAGTAGAAGTTAAGACACACATTGCTCAGAGATCTTTAGTCTGTATCACACGAACAATGCTGCGATATAGATTCCGATACAGGAAGATGTTGTCTGCAGTTTCTCCTATACTCCACACACACAGATTCTACAAAGAAGGATCTCGGCTCAGTACATATACCTGTCACTTGATCGATCCAGTCGAAACCTTTCATTTATATGTATTGATTGGATGGATCCTGAATCATAAGTTGGTGCATAACATCAATGTCAATAATGTTAGCATCCCTGGCAGAAGGCAGAAAATCATCAATTTGTTTTTTGAACCTGAAGGTGGGGTTAATGGTCATTTCAGAACAGTATTTGTTATCCGATAGTTGTCTCTTGGCTTCAGGAAGGCTGTGTTATTTGTACCAGCTGAAACCGGTCTATTTTTTGTTGTTTTTTTACAATAAATTTATTCCGGACACAGTTTGCTGGCGCTCTCTCAATTTTCTATGGACTAATGCTATTGAGCCGTGCAATTGCGCCCGTGCAGGGGGTTTCTTTTTGACATTCTTAGCTTTAGGCCTCAACAAACTGGAACTGATAGGCAATGTTGCTCTGGTTTGCCTAGGTAGAAATCTCTGAGCATGTCAGCTAAGTCGCAGGGTACGTTTCTGAGATTAAGTAAATTCAAAAAGACATCGTTATTGTCACACACTGACCTCTCAAGTAATTGCTTTGCACTGGACGTTCAGCTAGACCATTTGACTATGGATATTCTGGACTACTTGTAACATGTACAAAGATTCTGATGAAATCCCTTTGGAAGGGAAGAAAGCGCTCAATCTGTTTGGGTTTAACAATAAAGTATCGGCGGGTGTTTCCTGGAGTTGGCAGTTTTCTTTACAGTTTTATAACATGTACAAAGTCCCATTCTTTTGCAGATTTCTGAAACAACTGACTAATAAACTGGGCACCATTGTCAGAAATAACTGTGTGGACTACCATGGACTGAAAAATGACATTTCAACTTGGTAACAGCAGCAGTGGATGTTAGGCTAGGTAGTAAATCAATCTCAAACCAGTTCAAATAAGAGACTACTAATACTAAGTAATGCTGATTGTTCCACTTGAATATATCATTGGCTGCTGTTGACCATCAGGAACTTGACTTAGCTGAAGTGGTTCTTTCTGCAAACGCGATTTAGTACTATTGCATACTGAACAAGAATAAAGTACTTCATCAATGTATTTTGCTAGAGAATGCCAAAATACTAGTTCTCTCACCCTTCTTTTGGTAGATTCAGAACCTGGGTGACCACAATGCAAAATCTGGATATATTCATATTGTAAGGAAGCAGGAACAATTATTTTAGAACCTTTGAAAATAGTGGCATCTTCCATCAACATCATATCTCTGTAAGGAAACCAAGTTTGCACTTCAGGTGGTACATTAGATTGCTTTGACGGCCATCCAATATTAATGTAGTGGTTGAGCTTTTGCAAAACTGGATCAGTCTTTGTATGATCTCTCAGCTCATCAAGTCTCGTGGTAGAAAAATTATGCATTTCTATGATATCAAAGTCAAAATTCTCTGGATGAAGCTGTTCCATTGTATTTTTGGGTGATCTAGATAAGGTATTAGCCAGATAAAGAAGTTTGCCTTTTTTATATACCATTTTGAAGTTGTACTTTTTCAATTTGAGCATCATTCTTTGTACGCTCACTGGAGCTGAATGCATAGGCTTCTTTAGAATAGTAACTAGAGGTTGGTGATCAGTTTCAATCTGACTAGCTCGACCATAAATACAGTCATGAAACTTTGAAGATGCAAATACTATTCCCAAAAGTTTTGTCTCAATTTGAGCATATTGCATTTCAGTTTGGGTAGGCTACTGGTCACCCTTCTTGAGGGATGACTGCACCAAAAACAAATTTTGAAGCATCACAGGAAAGAGTTACTGGTTTATTGACATCATAATATCTTAATGTAGGTGGGGTGGTAATTTTCTGCTTAAGGTCTTCAAATGCTTTCTGGTGCTGTTCCAACCAAGACCAAGTACCATTTTTGCATGTCAGCTCTCTCAAAGGTGCTGTCAACTCATTGAAGTCTTGTATAAACTTGCCTAAATAGTTGACCATACCAAGAAAACATTGTAGAGCTTGAACATTTTCTGGTGCTGGCATCTCAAGAATGGCTGCTTGCTTGGATGGTTCTGGTTGCAAGCCAGTGCTGGTAAATAAATGACCTACTTATGTAACTTCTGGTAGTCTGAATTTGCACTTCAGAGGATTGAGCTTTAAGTTCACTTCATGTGCTTTACCTAGAACTCTCTCAAGGTTTCTGTTATGCACTGCTTCACCATTGCCTTCGACCAATAAATCATCTACCATTATGGCACAAAGATGACCTTAAAAAATTTGCTCCACTGCACACTGGAAGACTTAACTTGCAGAATTTATTCCAAATGGCATCATGAGAAATCTATATCTGGCAAACAGGGTACTGAAAGTGGTCAGTAATGAGGATGTGCGATCATGCATCACTTGCCAAAATGAACTTTTTGCATCCAAGACAGAAAAAACAGTGGGATTTGGTATTAGCCCTGCAACTTCCTTGACTGTATGCATTGGATGATGCAGTCTCTCTAATGGTTTGTTCAAATCTCTTGGTTAAATACATATTCTGATTTCGTATAAGCCTTTTTTGTGGGCTGCTACCATGGACGACACCCATTCAGTTGGTTCTGGGACTGGACAAATTGCACCTTGCTGCACCATTTTATCCAGCTGAGCTTCAACTCCATTCTGCATAGCTATAGGAACTTTTATTGCTGGTCTGACTACTGGACTGACCTCTCGGTCTAACTTTATAGAATACACAACTGAAAGTTTGCCCAACTTGTCATCGAAAACATCAGCATACTCTGAGAAAATGGCTTCAGTGAAATTGGAACTATTGATGTGGTTATATGATGGACTTCTTTGGTAAAAGAAAGCAAATTTATTCTCAAACTGTCTCTGAGACCCAATAATGACTGCACAGGTCTTCAGACTACATACAACAAGCTGCAACAGTTCCTAGCCAAATAACATAAAAGCACTATTAAGCCTTCGGTTTGAATTTCTTCACCTCCATAAGAAATATGTTTTGCACAACTAGTCATATTCAGTTGTTGATTAGTTCTCACATTAACAAAAGTATCTCCTGACATAGCATTACACTTTTAACCAGTGTCTACTTTAAGCTCAGTGGATTTACCATTGATCTGGACAGTACAAAATACTTCATTTTTTGCCCACAAATTCACTGCATCAACCTTTTCACCAGTTACTGATAGCACCATCTGACACAGAAAGTAGACTACTGCAATTCTACTTTATCAGTTTGCTTTTTTGACTGACCATTCTCTATAACTGTCAGGTTTACTTGATTTGCAAAACTTTTAAAATGATTCCATTTTTTACACTTGTGGCATTGCTGACCAAAAGCTAAGCATTTTCCTCTTTTAGACTCATGCTTGACACCACAATTGCAGCAGTTAACAATAAAGCTGGATTTGGGTTTTGCTGATTCACCCTTGTACTGTACAGAGAATGCTCCATCAACTGAACTAGTCTTAGAACTTGCTGGAAAACTATGTGGTTTCCCAGGTGAACCAGCAAGGGCTGTGGCTGCCATATGCTTAGGCCTGCTTTTGCTTGCCATATGTTGCATGCTGTCTACATTTCCTCTGGAGCCTGCTAAAACCATACTCATCAGTGGCAAGCATGCTTGTGTGCCTTTCTGTAACTTCATGGATTTGACAAATCTCAATAGCTTTGCTCAATGTTAAATCATTGTCATGAAGTAAAGTCTTTCTCACAGCAGCACTATTAACACCACACACATCTGTCCTTTATCAACTCATCTTTTAAGTCACCAAAGTGACACATATTAGCTTTGTTTCTGAGGTCAGTTGTATAAGCTGCAAAAGTTTCCCCAGGATTCTATCGCTTGTATAAAACAAATGCCTCTCTAATGAGATATGTGTCTGGTGGTTACACATTTCCCTGAAATTGCACTTCAAACACTTGGGATATTCCCTTGATTCAGCCTGTACAACAATATGATGGTTTTCACCTTCTCCCTCATACTGCTGGTGCACACATAAATGAATGCCTGTTTCAGTGGCCTCTGACCCAGCTAGGTTTAGCAAAATGAATGCCCTAGTGCATGCATCTTTGTCAGAATAAGCTGCTTGTATAAAAATATTGTACTCTTGCGCAAATATTCTCCAATTCTCTGCAATAGTCTGATCAAACACAAAAGGTGAGGGCTTTCAAATTCCATCTGCCATATTAACACGGGATCCATACAGATCCCCAATGGCACTTTCTGCTGAAGCAGAAATCGCCGAACATACATAACCAAAAGTGCTCTTCACCGAAGCAGCACTTTCAGTTATGTATGCTGGTTGTGCCGGTCACACTATGGTGCAGTTAAGGGAGAATTCCCTTTTCCCCACTGTAGTGCGACTTCTGAGTGAGAATATATAAAAGTAGGGGGTGTGGGGGTGCAGGGGGCTTGACCCCTTGCATAAAAGAAGATTGTGTTTTTTTTTTTTTTTTGAACGGACTTTAATGAAAGCGCTTTTTCGGTGAAAGCACTTTCGTTAAAGTACATTCAGGTATTGTGGATTCGGACTATTGAACTTTCATTCAACAGTCCTAGATCCATAAACACAAACCAGTTAAGGCTTTTGCAAATATGCATGAACATGCACACATATACCAGAGAGAAATTTATGCCAGTACTTGTAAATATGTCCAATATCACAAGCCTCTGAATAACTGAGCTTTGCAAAATAAGTCTCTCGGGCACTGTAATGCTCTTGAAATCACTGTACTGTATAAAAAAAAAAAAAAAAACACACCTCTTAGCGTGAGAAACATTTCGAAATAACTGCACTGTGCGAATGAACTGGGCAGAAGAAGCTCAGAGTAAGAAACATTTCTAATTGCACTTTGTGAATAAACAGTGCACAGCACACTGAAGCTTCCCCAAAATGGCAGTACTTTGCTAAGCAACTCTTTACAATGTAAGAAACATTCTAATGGTGGCACCTTGCAAATAAACACACCCAGCACAAGCAACTTTTTGAAATGGCTGTATTTCAACTGCACGTTATGAAATAGTTGCACTTTGCACACAAACTCTTCAAAATAAATGTGCAGTAATAAGCAGCACTCTAAGCACTTTTACACACTTTGAGATACTTCGAATAACTCTAGTTATGCCCGGAATAAAATACAAAGTAATAGTTGAGCCAAAACACAGCACTTAGTCAAAATATGCAGTCACCTTGCTTTATTTACAATTAATGTGCCCTTTTTGCCCTTATCATATTTGTTTTGTTTAATCTCTTTTAATGCCTACTGTACTTTCCTTGAGCTCGTTTTACTCTAAAAACATGCCCGTTTTGCTTTAAACACACTCATTTTGCAATTTTGAGATAATTCCAGGACCCCTTATATGCTTTTCTGATAATAGTTTTATTAAATATCTTAATGTTAAACATTTTGTTTAATTAATAAACCTCTTGTGCTTCTCGCTTGTTTAATAATGCGGTTCATGCCCTTGTAATGATCCATTTTATCTTTTTTATAAAATAAACTGTTCATGCAAATTTTTATTATCTTTGGTTCTTTTCTGGCTCTTTTTCATGCTTGTTTCTCTTAGTTTAACTTCACTATTAACTCTGCACCTTGCAGCTCTGAATAACAGTCTCTGGAATCCCGGTTCTGACACCATGTCGCTCTTCTAGTCACGATACATTAGATGAGACTTTGTGGGTTCTGTTCGAGCAGCTTTATTATGTACAAACACATCAGAATTGAGGCATAATAACCAACTTAGATAAACAAACTACTCATACATGCTCAGTCTCTGGCTGCACTCTCAAAATGGCACTGAAGCTAGCATGTGCTGGCTATTTATATGCATGTGCTGTCCTTGAAATGTTTTAAATACAGCACACACACTATTCTACAGTACTGATTTCATTTTCCTGGTGATTGAGCTGTGTTTATTGGAATCTACTGTTACATATTTTTTAATAATTTTGCTTAATATTAAATACTTTTATTAACTTACATTGTGCCTGGTCAAGCCGTGTTTTTCTTTAGCAATTTGTGAGAACTTATTTGATAATTCCCAGGGCCACTCCAAAAGCCTGGCTGCTTAGGTCATCTGCTATTTAATATGCAATTTTCATAATTGTACACCCCTTTAAAAGGGCATGAAGACTCTTGGGACTGGTGGCAGATCATTACCTTATCATTTTGGGAGAAGGACACAGATGGAAATCTGTGTCAGGCTTTCCCAGAAGTGTTTGGATGTTGTGAGTTTTAATTTAAGTGTCACAAAACGTATATGAACAGGCTAGAAGGTGACCACGGAAATATGTTCTCCTGATATCAAAGGAAATGTGCAATGCAATCCACTCAGAATAATAAAACAGTCTCCGTTATAGAAAAAAACTGGTTTAATAGACATATACAAGGTATAATTTGCACAGTACAAGGGATGGGGAAGTTACCTCACTATTTTATGTCTAGCTTTCAATATAGGCTTAATAGAGGCACGTTCATTAAGCCCTTTCCCTTTATCTGCCCTCAGCCTCATAATCCAACTTACCTCTTTCTTCTCTGTGTGGTTGCGAATATTTCCTCCCCTAACTAGAGGTGCAACATAGTCAATTGCCATAAATGAAAATGTATGGTCTTGCCCTGCATTAGCTACATGTTTGGCTAAGGCATTATTCAAATGTTTAATTCTAATGGTATATACGTGTTCACGTATTCTTGTTCGAAATGTTCTATCTGTTTTGCCAATATAATAGGATTTACATCGTTGGCAATGGGCCAGATATACTATATGTGCAGTATTGCAATCAACCGAGACATGAAATTCATATACTTGGCCATTATCTGGATGTATAAAAATATTACCTGTTTCAATATATGGACAATGTTCTACAATTGCCACATGGAAAGGTACCCATGTACGAGCCTGATCCGCCTCTAGTTAGGGTATTACATAATATTCTCCTAAGGTTAAGTTTATTTTTAAATAAATATTGGGGTTTATCACCTACAATATTCAAGATTTCTTGATCCATTGTTAAAATACGCCAGTGACTGCCAATTAATTCTTGGATCTGGTACACATCACTGGTATAAAACATAGGTATTTTAACAGTATCAGTCACACTTCTAATACTTTGATTGTTGGATTGTGCTAATGCTGAGAAGTACAGTGCTGCTTTCTCTTGCCTTAGAGAATGGATATTTTCCAGTCCTGCCATAATTTCTGACTCTCTATATCCTCGTTTCACTAATCTTTGTTTGAAACAGTTCATTTCTTCTTGGTAACCTTCATTACTAGCATTTAGTCTAGAAATGCACATACTTTGTCCTTTAATTATATTCCTAAAAATATAGTTGGGATGCATGCTACGTCGGTGGAGAAATGTATTCTTATAGCATGATTTTCTGTATACACTGGTGTTAACATAGATATCCATGACACACTCAACATATACATCAAGATATTCTATCCTGTTACTTGAATAATTAGATGTAAATTTAAGGTATGTTGTCATACTGTTTAAATGTCCTAAATATTCTTCTAATTCTATGGGACTACCTTCCCATAACAGGAAGACATCGTCCACAAAACGTCGATAGAACAGAACATGGCCCTGATGCTGTGGCACCACAAATAATTGGTTCTCCTCCCATGCTGCTAAAAACATGTTAGCGTAGCTATTGGCACAAGATGTGCCCATAGCTGCACCATCATGCTGTATATAAAGAGTGGATTCATAGATGAAGACATTATTTTCCAATATAATTTCCAAAAATAGGCAGATTAAATCAACCTATCAGGATAATCACTATGTGTAGTCAAATAATTTTTAATAGTTGTGACACCCAAGTCATTGGGTATAACAGTAAACAAAGATTGTATGTCTAAAGTCACAAAAATCATATCTGGTTTCATAGATACTTCATCAAAAAATTTATATAAATCCAGTAAAAATTGTTTCGCATCCCCTAATATATGTGGAACCCTATCTATCACTGGCCTCAAATATTTTTCTACATACAATGAGAATGGTTCGGTGCACCAACCCCTCCCTGAGACAATGGGTCTCATAGGGGGGTTGGTTCCATTTTTATGAACTTTGGGAATGCCCTGTATGTGAGGTATCATTGGGTAGTCAGTTGCCAAAAAATCGGGTACTTCGGTAGTAACTAAATGACTACTAACCAGGTCTGAGATAGTATTATAGATTTCAGACTGAATCTCCTCCACTCTCAACTTATACCATAGAATCTACAATCGCTAAGCATATCACACACAGCACGATGATAATGATCTGTATCCATAACTACTAGAGGGCCGCCTTTATCAGCCGGCCTAAACACTATAGTGTGATCTTTTTGTAACCTATTTAAAGCTTTTCTTTCATTCCAATTAAGATTTCTATATTTTGCTTTCTTGTGAGCTTTAGTATCTTGAGTATTGCTATATAATTTATACAAATCATCTTCCACCAGATTATAGAATGCCTCAACCAATGGGTGATTCTGTGGAGTGTATACACTCGTTTTTTAAAAATTCTTTGACTTTGATTATCATTACTATCACCAAACTGATAGCGAAGCATAACATTCCTAGCAAAAACTTTAACATCTGTCAATACATCTGTAATCTGGTTTGATGTTGTAGGAATAAAACTATGTCCTTTGTTAAGTACATTAACTTCATGTACATCAAGATCTCCATGAGAAATGTTCCATATCAAACAATCTTCGTTTGATCCTACATTTTCTTCAAGGAATGATTGGGGGCTCGCTCTTCCAACAATTTCCTTTTCTGTCGCCCTCGACTCATGGATCGATTTCTCCTGACCCCCTTTTCCAGGGCTATGGGAAGGGGGAATTGGGAAAAACCCAATGTATGGTGTGCCCCTTCGTATGTTTTGGAACAATGTCCCACTTTGTCATCGGTCTTGAAAAACTATAGTTTGTGTGCAGTCAGTGGATACATCTTTGGTACCATTCAGATGACTGGACTGTAGAATATGTACAGGTATATCTGTAGTGACATCTGACATGGGCAGCAACTTCGCAAGCATATTTCCACTGGACACATCGGTCCCGATGTTATTAGAATCATTACTGCCATTGGTGGTTCTTAGGTTCTTAGGTTCATACTAGGCTATCTGCCCGAGGGCATTTGCAAGCCTAGCCCATCGTTTTGTGGCTTACGCCACCCCTTAAGTATGGGGAACTATACCCGTTATTTTGCTGTGCCTCTGTCGAGCAGTGACACTGAGGTAATCCCTGGGGTATATCTGCGATCTCCCATCCATTGGTCAAGATTTCTCTTGAACAAGGCCAGCGAGGTGCTCTGCCTCACATGTACCGGGATTTTGTTCCACAGCATAGGGAGTCTTTGGGTGATGAATCTATCCCTCCAGCACGTCCTATTAATAGCCGTGTCGAGGTTTAAGTCTCCCGCCCTTGTGGCTCTGATGGATCTAGATTTTTTGAGGTGAAGCATATTCATCAAATCTGGGTTTGACATGGCCTTGTATGTTAGGCAAAGGTCACCTCTGAGCAAGCGGTGGCGACTGAATAGAGCTGGAGTTCTTTCAGTCGGGCAGCATAGGACAGATTTTTGAGACCCTTTATCCTTTTGGTGAGGAACTTTTGTGGCCTCTCCAGCTGCTGCAAGTGTCGGGTCAGATACATTCCCAATGGGGCATTGTACTCAATCATTGGTCTGATGAGTGATGAGTAAAGGGAGACTATGACCTCCCTTGATCTAGATGAGAATCCCTTCATGATAAGGTGGGCAATGTAGAAGGTCTTCCTAACTACTTTAGCTACATGGGTGTCGAATGACAGACTACTATCAACCTGGGTCCCCAGGTCCCTGATAACTTCTTCTGTGCTCAGTGGATTGCCACCTATTTGGTAGCTAGGGGTAACCTTGTTTTTCCCGAAGGGTATGACTATGCATTTTTGGCATTTAACTATAGGCGGTGGCTCTGGCACCAGTTATCTGTTTCTGTGAGACCCTTCTGAAGGATATCTGTGTCAGATGGGCTTTCTACTATGGCCCAGTTTGCAGTCATCTGCAAACTTTGTCAGCCATAACCCTTCTGTGTTTGCTTGTACTACGGAAAAGTAGATGCCAAACAAGAGTGGGCCCAGGACTGAGCCCTGTGGGACACCACTTGTGACAGGCTTTGAGTCTGACATGGCGCCAGCAACTCTGACTCTGTGGGTTCTGTCACTCAGCCAGTTTGCAACCCATCTTGTGATGTATGGGTTAACATTTAAGCTGATGAGTTTTTCAATGATACCCGAGTGGGGTATTGTATCGAAGGCCTTAGCCAGATCGAGGTAGGCTGTATGGACTGCCTTTCCCTCATCAATGGCTTTGGTGACTGTTTCGAAGAAGTCAACCAAGTTTAAAAGGCATGATCTTCCTTTGGCAAAGCCAAACTGGGTTGGATCCAAAGTCTGCAAATTCCCAATGTCTTTATTTATGAGGTCCATTATGATCCTCTCCATGGCTTTGCAGATAAGGCTTGTCAAGCTAATGGGCCGGTAATTTCCAGGGTTGGTGGAGGCACCGCCTTTGTGAAGTGGGACCACAGTTGCAGTGCGCCACTCCTGGGCGTATCCAGAGGTAAGACTTTGATTAAACAGCTGTCCTAGCTGTGGGTTTAATTCCTCATTGAGTTCGTGGAGCACACAGCCGGGGACACCATCAGGTCCCATGGATGCTGTGTTTTTTGCTTTGGAGAGAGCAGTTCTCACTTGGGCACTGGAGATGTTTGGGGGCCGCAATCGTTTGGTATAGATATCTCTCCTTTTGGGAGAAGTTTGCACTGAACCTGTCAGCCAGTATGTTGGCAATGTCTGTAGGATCAGTAATCTTCACATCATTTTGAACTAGTTCTGAGCATATCTGGGAGTTTCCTCCCAGGTTTCTAACATAGCTAAAGAAGGCCTTATGATTGTCTTTTGAGTCTTTAGCTATTTTTCTCTCGAAATTTGCTTTGGATGATTTTATGAGGGCTCTTAGTTTTTACTTATAGTGATCAAGGGTGTCTTACCTTTTAAGGATTTTGCTCTATCTTGTAGTAGCTTCCTCCTTTTGTTGTAGAGTTTGTTTATGGCTGGGGTCCACCAGACTGGACGCTTGCCTTTGGTACAAAGAGTCTTTGTTTTGCTTGGGATTGCCTTATCCATGCAGTCCTGCAGGTGCTGGTAGAAGGCATTTGTAAGTGATTCAGTGGCTTGAGTACTGTTTTCCGCCAGCTCGGGGGCCTTAAAGGAGACCACACTAGTCTTTAGAAGTGTGAAGTCGGCTTTTGAGAAGTTCTTTACTGTGGTCTTTTTTATTTCAGGTGGGGGTGGGATGAGGACCTCCAGCGAGATTAGTTTGTGATCTGATCTTACCAGTGAGGGGTGTACTTCTGGTGTTGAACATTGTGCTTCCATGTTCATGATGATGAGATCAAGTATGTTATCTCCTCTTGTGGGGATGGTGACTAGTTGTTCCATGGCATTTGAGTTTATGAATTCCAGGAACTTTTGGGCTAGGGTGTTTGGGCTTGAGTAGTGTTCCCAGTCTATATTAGGGTAATTGAAGTCACCTAGTATGATGGTGTTTGGTGATACATTTATCCCCTCTAGTGTTTTCAGGAAGGCCTTGTGAGGTTCTTGAGTTTGTGAGGGTGGCCTGTAACATGCTACAATTTGCAGAGCAGTCTTGTCTATGGTTAATTGCACCTGGATGGTCTCCGATGCATCGTGCGTTGCCACCAGTCTTGAGGTGTGGGTGTTCTTGATGAATATGGATACCCCCCCTCCTTTCTTGGTATTGTCCGGATTTTGGGGCCGGAACGCATGATATGAGGTAAAACCTGACAGCGCTGGGGTGCTCTCAGGAGCCTTGAACCAGGTTTCTGTCACAGCACAGACATCGATGTTCTACTGAGAAGGGCCTCGAGTGCGTGCATTTTGAGATTTAGACTTCTGGCATTGAGCAGCATTACCCTTAGTTTTTTTCCTTTTTTGTGTTCTAGGGTGGTAGGTTTAGAATTTGAGCTTTGCCTAAAAAAGGCACTATGGGGGTGGCAAGAGCCTTTGCCAATATCCGGAATCCCAGGGGTGACAGGTGCAAGCCGTCCCTTGTGAAGCAGCGTGGCTTGTCCAGCATGTCATCCCAGGCAGACAGACACTGGATCCCCTTTGAATGACACCAGTGTTTAAGCCAATTGTTAAAGCTGATCATCTTATCTCTGTATTGTGGCATCATTCTTGGTGAAGGTAGGATACTGCTCAAGGTCAGGGTCATACCTGCCTGGGCTACATAATCAGAGAGCTCCTCAATGTCTCTTTTCATGTAGTCCAAGGAGGTACGTCTCAGGTCGTTTACACCAGCGTGGACAATGACTGAGTCATATTTGTACCTGCTGTTGAGAGACCTGAGTGCTTGCGTTATGTGGCGGATTCTAGCGCCCAACAGGCAGCTTACTGTGACCTTCTCCTTACTCAGTCTGGTGAGCGGGACGTCAGTGTGTCTGACTATGGAGTCACCAATGACTAGTGTGTCTGGCATTGTGTTTGGCCTTAAGGGCTGTGACTGTTTGACACTCTGACTGTGAGGTCTATGTGTTGCAGGTGTTGTGTTCTGAGGTGGTGGTTGTTTGGGTGTCTGCTTTGGTGGCCTCTGCTGTTTTGGTAGATTTTTGATCAGAGCCTCAGAGTATGTCTTTGTGTGTTTATGTGTATGATTTGAGGTTGTAATGGTACTATGTGAGACTGGGTCTATAGTGTGTGTGGTAACCTTCTCCTCCTGACTGGTCTTGCCAGTCCTATGTTGAGAGAGCTCAGCCTCCAGTTTGGCCGTATAGTTGCATCTCTTGCATGTATTTGTGTTTTGTGGGAGGAGGAGAGGGTTGTCTGTGTACATGAGGCAATTGTAGCATTGCCTCAATATTCCCAGGTTCACCAGCTGAGCAGGAGAGGACACTAGCAACTGATCCCTCGACATGCTAGAAGGATAGTCAAAAAACTTTAAAAAAGAATCCGGGGGACGTGGGTGACCGAGAAATGGGGGGTTGCCTTTTTGGGGTACTATCTATGACAAGAGTGCCGTATCAAGGTAATAAGTACTGTAGGAGCAAGTGCTAGGTTTAACAGATAGAGAATGGTCTACTTGGAGTCAAGTAGAGATGATCTTTTTAGTTATAGGATGCGCTGATTTGATCAGTAGTACAGTTCGAGGAAGGTAGTTTTAAGGGAAAATTTGAAGAGTGGACTTTAGGTAGCCCGAATAGTTTAAACCTGCTTAACCGGCACTGCCCTAGTGTGCAACAGTGGCAGCTCCGCGCTAAAGCGTGCTTTATAGCAGGGGGCTGGAAAAGACAGGAAATGACCCAAAATGGCCAATAAACTACAAGTTACTGCTTTAAACCACTCCTCTGAGGACAAACAGGCAGCTCAGTACTCCCTACTCCCACTAGTGAGTAAAGAAACTACCCCTTGACCAAACAAGGAAAATGGAGAAAACAGGAACCAAGGCTTACACACATTGTCTGGAGTGTTCCTATCAATATCGGCAAATTGATGGAATGAAAATTATGACTTATTATTGGTCTAGGTGTAGGGCCCATTCTTGGCCAAGTAAATACATGTCCAGTTAGAAAATCCTGAGTGTGTATCAATTTTGTTCTTTTTTTGTTGTAATAGCCTTCGCTCATATCTCTACACCATCTAGCACATTCATTAGAGCATTTTCTAAAAAAGTATTAGGATAATAAAAATGCATGTCTTTTTCTTGGTCCAGTATAGACTGTATCAACTGTTCCTCTACAGATTGAAAATATTCCAACAGTAAACGCATATAATTTTTGCTCACCTCTAGATTTAATTGCTGCCATTTAGTTAGTAGCTCTGGATATTGATCTCCATACGTGGGCATCTTCAATACCCTTAGACTTCTGGGGATAATGTATTTACGTAGACAGGCCTCAAAGTGCTGACGTTGGGTGGATAAGCATTTCAATTTAAAAAAATCAGTCTCAAACCTCTGAACTGCTGTCTGCAAGCATTTAGCCATATCCGTAGTTACCGTGGTTGTAGTTCCATTATTTTCACATTGATACAGCAGTAGAATATTGCTATCACTCCTTACACATTTCATAAGTTTGGTTTGCAGGCATTCGCCCCGGCGCTGTGTATTAATGACCCTGTTCTCCATTGGTGCTGGTAACAGGAATTGCTGTATTTAATTCTCCGGTGTTCTGGATTTTATCACTTTCTATTTCATTTCTGACAGTAACGTTGGGTCTATAGTCCAGTTCAATGTTACCGTCAGTTCCAGCCATGTCTCCGTTGGGTGCTTAATAAAAAGAACTAATCCAATAATATGTGAAGTTCCCGGCAAAGTAAACACCTCGTAGCCTCAAAAGAAATAAAAAAAAAATCACAAAACGTATATGAACAGGCTAGAAGGTGACCACTGAAATATGTTCTCCTGATATCAAAGAAAAAGTGCAATGCAATCCACACAGAACGATAAAATAGTCTCAGTTATAAAAAAACTGGTTTAATAGACATATACAAGGTTAGCGCTTTCACAAATGCTTCTTCAGACCGTTACTTTTTAAAAAATCCTTTCAATCAAGCTTTTATATCAAACCCTCATGTAATAAATGAACACAGATCAATCACAAATTTAAAGGTACACCATTATTTAAAAGCTGCTCTATGCATTTATAGCATTTATACGAACTGATGTCAATTAAAAACAGTATATATGCGTCCAATAAAAGCACAGAAAACTGCTCTGAATGTATAAATGCATACATTTTAACAACATATGAGTTTACATCTAAACTTAAAACATATGTATGTTATATATACACATGCATATTCAGTGGCTTGAGTACTGTTTTCCGCCAGCTCGGGGGCCTTAAAGGAGACCACACTAGTCTTTAGAAGTGTGAAGTCGGCTTTTGAGAAGCAGCTTGGCAACGATTGTATAAAATGGTTAAAAAATAATAGAATAGCTCCATCTAAACTTGGAGATATGCTCTTGCGGCAATAATCATTAAAAAAATAGTCTATAGGGCTTGAACGTGTTGCAATTCTTAACATCCAATATGCCGTTCTGGGTCTTAACGCATACAATTAACTAATACCATACCGGCAATGACCGGGTGCGAACCTCAAAAAATATATCCATCAGCCAACTCACTATCATGCCGTATTAGTCAACTACCAAGAAACATTCAATCCAAATATATATGGGTGGTGAAGCTATGTTCCGACCCTATAGTTAAATGCGTATACTTCATGAATTATATCATGTCCTGCATCCATTTGGTGGAAATTTTACTATCTTTTGATAATGCACTGATTAATAAAATGTATTTTTTCTTATTAGTTCTATACTAAAAAAAATATATATATGTATATATATATATATATATATATATATATATATATATATATATATATATATTACAGTAAAAAATTTGTCAATACCATACAAGCCAAATGTGCATGCATATTGACACACTATGGCTCAAAATTGTGTTATAGTACTGTATTCCATACTCACTAAATGTCTAACTTCTATCGTCACCATTTAACCTATAATGTACTGACTTATATAAATCATATTGACAATTGTATCTATTCCAATAATAAATGCATTAATATGTATTATATGACTTCCTGAAACTGTGTATAGCTTATAATACACATGTTCAAATATTACATATATTATGCTATCCAAAAATACATGAAACAAACAACATGCATTTTATATTTTCTATAGTCACCTTACTGTCCCTGGCATACTCTACACTAGAAGTCATGTTCTTATTATACATATCTGCTACAAGTTCAAACAAAACTTATATACAGGTATTAATATTTAGCCCACTACTTAACGGATTTAAAATTGTAGTGGGTTCTTCAATGTTAGCATGTATAAAATAAACTTAATTGGGATCGCATAAAATTGATAGCCAAATGTATATTTCATATCTCTCAGACTATGAGTGTATAATATCCAAACTGCAAAAATATATAACCTAAAATAATCAATAACTTGTCAACTATATAGTTTAAACTTCAGTGACTAGACGAATAGCACTAGATAATATAGATTTATGCTAGCTGTACTAAAAGGTTAAAAAATCAAAAATACATCATCATATTATACCCAAACCAAACCTCATCTTATAAAGTGTGTATATACACATCTAGGTAAAGGTGTAGATATATTTCAAATATTTGAAATATATATACACCTTTACCTAGATATTAGATATTCTAGGGTAGAGAGAATAGGACATACACAGTCCTATTTAATTATATGTATTGATAATTATATGTATTGTTGCCTACTTATTGCAGATAATATATATATATATATATATATATATATATATATATATATATATATATATATATATATAATCTTGTGCTATTCATCTAGACATTGAAGTTCAAACTATATAGTTGACAAGCTATCGATTATTTTAGGTTATATATTTTTGCAGTTTGGATATTAATCATAGTCAGAGAGATATGAAATATACATTTGGCTATCAATTTTATGCAAATCCAATTAAGTTTATTTTATACATGCTAACATTGAAGAACCCGCTACAATTTTAAATCAGTTAAGTAGTGGGCTAAATATTAATACCTATATATAAGTTTTGTTTGAACTTGTAGCAGGTATGTATAAGAACATGACTTCTAGTGCAGAGTATGCCAGGGACAGTAAGGTGACTATAGAAAATATAAAATGCATGTTGTTTGTTTCATGTATTTTTGGATAGCATAATATATGTAATATTTGAACACATATATTATAAGGTATACACAGTTTCAGGAAGTCATATAATGCATATTAATGCATTTATTATTGGAATAGATACAACAATTGTCAATATGATTTATATAAGTCAGTGCATTATAGGTTAAATGGTGACGCTAGAAGTTCAAGACATTTAGCGAGTATGGAATACAGTACTATACCACAATTTTGAGCCATAGCACATATGCATGCACATTTGGCTTATACGGTATTGACAAATTTTTTACTGTAGATATATATATATATATATATATTTAGTATAGAACTAATAAGAAAAAATACATTTTACTAATCAGCGCATTATCAAAAGATAGTAAAATTTACACCAAATGGATGCAGGACATATTATAATTCATGAAGTATACGCATTTAACTATAGGGTCGGAACATAGCTTCGCCACCCATATATATTTGGATTGAATGTTTCTTGGCAGTTGACTAATACCGGCATGATAGTGAGTTGGCTGATGGATATATTTTTTGAGGTTCACACCCGGTCATTGCCGGTATGGTATTAGTTAATTGTATGGGTTTAGACCCAGGACGGCATATTGGATGTTAAGAACTGCAACATGTTCAAGCCCTATAGACTATTTTTTTATGATGATTGCTGCAAGAGCATATCTGCAAGTTTAGATGGAGCTATTTTATTATTTTTTAACCATTTTATACAATCGTTGCCGAGCTGCATTTGGGTACATGTGTATATATAACATACATATTTTTTAAGCTTAGATATAAACTCATATGTTAAAATGTATGCATTTATACATTCAGAACAGCTTGCTGTGCTTTTATTGGATACATATATACTGTTTTTAATTGACATCAGTTCGTATAAATGCTATAAATGCATACAGCAGCTTTAAATAATTGTGTACCTTTAAATTTGTGATTGGTCTGTATTACTTCATTTATTACATGAGGGTTTGATATAAAAGCTTGATTGAAAGGATTTTTAAAAAAAATAATGGTCTGAAGAAGTATTTGTGAAAGTGCTAACATTGTATATGTCTATTAAACCATTTTTTTTTTTATAACGGAGACTGTTTTATCATTTTGAGTGAATTGCATTGCACATTTTCTTTGATATCAGGAGAACATATTTCCGTGGTCACCTTCTAGCCTATTCATATACGTTTTGTGATTTTTTTTTTATTTCATTTGAAGCTATGAGGTGTTTACTTCGCCGGGAACTTCACATATTATTGGATTAGTTATTTTTATTAAGCGCCCTACGGAGACATGACTGGAACTGACGGAAACATTGAACTGGACTATAGACCCAACGTTACTGTCAGAAATGAAATAGAAGGAGATAAAATCCAGAACACTGGAAAATGAAATACAGCAATTTCTGTTACCAGCACCAATGAGAACAGGGTCATTAATACACAGTGCCGGGGCGAATGCCTGCAAACCAAACTTATGAAATGTGTAAGGAGTGACAGCAATATTCTACTGCTGTATCAATGTGAAAATAATGGAAATACAACCACGGTAACTACGGATATGGCTGAACGCTTGCAGACAGCAGTTCAGAGGTTTGAGACTGATTTTTTTTAAATTGAAACGCTTATCCACCCAACGTCAGCACTTTGAGGCCTGTCTACATAAAAACATTATCCCCAGAGGTCTAAGGGTATTGAAGATGCCCACGTATGGGGATCAATATCCAGAGCTACTAACCAAATGGCAGCAATTAAATCTAGAGGTGAGCAAAAATTATATGCGTTTACTGTTGGAATATTTTCTACCTGTAGAGGAACAGTTGATCCAGTCTATACTGTACCAACAAAAAGACATGCATTTTTATTTTCCTAATACTTTGGTAAAAAATGCTCTAATGAATGTGCTAGATGGTGTAGAGATATATGAGCGAAGGCTATTACAACCAAAAAGAACAAAATTGATGGAGACACTCAGAATTTTCGAACTGGACATGTATTTACTTGGCCAAGAATGGGCCCTACACCTAGACCAATGACCAATAATAAGTCATAATTTTCATTCCATCAATTTGCAAGCTGATATTGATAGGAACACTCCAGACAATGTGTGTACGCCAACCACCACCAATGGCAGTAATGATTCTAACAACATCGGGACCGATGTGTCCAGTGGAAATATGCTTGCGAAGTTGCTGCCCATGTCAGATGTCACTACAGATATAATACCAATAAATCCAAGAACCACGGAAGCAGTTCACCAGCGATGACCAACACACTTTATTGCAAGTACAGAAAACAAATCACTGCAAAACGTAAACGCTGTTAACATCCACCAATGCGTTTTCGTCTCCACAAACATGTAAGACTTCTTCAGACTAACAAATATAATTTGAAATCACCTAATATACTCACATGTGGTCTATACCAACCAATAAAATTCATTAAATACATGATTAACATTAAAAACATCTGTTTACAAGGCTCATTTGAAGTTACTATTTACAACTATTAAAACACATTTCGATATTTGATTTTAAAAAAACTCCCTTCTTCATTAGTTTAAAATTCATGATCACTCAATAATTTATTTAAAACCACATTAAATAAATAAATACAAATATGATAAAAACTACTAAATATTTATCCTTTTAAAACCTTTTCTATTCTTTTATTTCATAAAAGTTCATTCCTAGCCTACTAGCACCATCTGCTGGCCTAAAGAGCAATTACAAATAAAACTAAATCTTGGCTGCTCTTAGTTTTAACACTGAGGTTAGGGAAATGTGGTCATTAAGCCCTGGGAAATTAGTAGCATCTAATAAAATTTGCCACCAGAGCTCCTTAAATTCTAATTTTTCTTCCCAAGGGCCCCCTCTTATTTCTCTTTTGACCTGTTCCAATACAAAGAAGGTGAATTTAGCATTATTGCAATCTAACGTGTGTTTGAACAGAGCATTTGTTTCTTTTTTCTTAGATATCTCGTAAATATGCTCATAAATTCTCTTTTTTAATGCTCTCTCAGTCTTCCCCACATAATATGACTTACATTCCAAACACGTAGCTAAATACACCACCCCCTGTGTATCACAATTAAAATATCCAGAGGCAGTAATATTAATGTCCCTTGTTGGTACCAAAATTTCCATCTTATTACTAATATGTGGGCACTGATTACAGTGTCCACATTGATATGTTCCATATTTTCTATTTTTATCATATAGTGACATTTTCATAGAAATTTCATTGCTATTACCTATTTTATTATTTTCCAACAAATTTTTAATGCTTCTGCCATTTTTATATACAACCTTAGGCATCTCTTTCTTATTATTCAAGATGTCAGTATATGAAACAAAATTGCTCCATTCTTTCTGGAAAATCTTTCTTACTTTAATATTCAAATTATTAAACTCCATCACTAATGCTGAATTATACTGTCCATCATTAACTACATTAATTTTATTTTGCTTATTAAAAGATGGCAAATTAACATTATTTACAATTAATTCTACACCTTTTATAGGTTTGTATTTACCTAATCTATTTTCCTCTACCTCTTTTCTAGTTCTTGAAACAAATTCATAAGGGTAGCCCCTGGCTAAAAACATTCCCTCCAGTGTATTACATTCCTTGATGAAGTCGTCATCTTTACTAGTCATACGACACCCCCTCACAAATTGTCCCTTGACAATATTCTTTTTACAATGTGGGGGGTGCGCGCTAGTGAAATGTAAATAGGAATTGCAGAAGGTGTTTTTCCTAAAAACCTTGGTTTCAAAATCCCTATTATTCACGTTCTTAGATATTTCAACGTCCAAATATTGTAACCTATCTACGGACGTAGTAAACGTGAATTTTAAAAAATTAGTAGTATTCTGTAGATAATTCATAAATTCCAATAATTTTTCACTACCCCCAATCCAAAAAATAACTATATCATCTAGAAATCGCCTGTAAAGAGTCCAATATTGAGTATATCCTGAATTGTGAACAAAATTGGACTCCCAAGCTGCTAACACAATGTTAGCATATGTGGGTGCGCAAGCCGCACCCATTGCTACTCCACTAATTTGCTGGTAATACTCATCATTAAAGACCATAAAATTATTCTTTAGTACAACATCCACCAATGCTACCACTGCATTTTTCTCCAAATGTGACAATTTTTTGTCAAGAAAAATCATGTCCTCAAATGATCTCATACCTTCATGGTGGGGTATACATGAAAATAAATCAATGACATCAATTGTCACAAAAATGAGATCATTTGAGAATAAATCTGACTTAATGTCCCTCAATAGGTCCCAAGAATCCTTTAATATATATTTGTTCATGGCCCAAATATGTTTTGCTGTTATATCCACATATTTGGCCAAGCTAGTAGGTCTTGGAACCATCCGCTGAAACTATCGGTCTTAACGGTGGGTCACTGACATTCTTATGTACCTTTGGTATCCCAATAATAATGGGTATCCTTGGTTTAGGTACATACAAAAACTGATGTAATTTAACATCTATTATGCCTTCCAGTAGCAAATTGTCCAAAATGTTGTCTATTTTTTGGTAAGCTAGTTGTACTTCATTTGAGGAAACTATTCTATATTTGTTACCATCACCTAAGATACTATGCATTTTACCATCATAGATAATGTTTTCCATTATAACCACCCCTCCCCCTTTGTCAGGTTTCATAATCCTGACTTGATTATTGAACCTTAACTCATTTAATGTATTATATTCTTCTTTTGTGATATTATATTCTTTCTCCACAAGTTTAAATTCTTCTCTAATTTTCTTCTCTAATATCAAGTCAAGGTTTCTAATCTGGGGGTGATAAGGGGGATTATATGTACTTTTCCTGATGAGTATATTTTCCTGGCAGTTTTCATCCAACACCTTAGGGGGAAGTGTGACACAAAGATTCACTTTCCTTAGGAACAACTTCATATCTATTAAGGACTGAACCAGGTCACCTTTCGTATTAGGAATGAATTTAAACCCCTTACTTAAAATATCAAAATGTGTTTTATTAATGCAAACATTACTAAAATTATAAATAGAAAAATTATTAAGTGAATATGTAGTTCCTGTACATAGGATACCTGTGCTTAACTCATCCTCCACTGTTAAGCTAATGTCAGGGCTCACTTGTTGTGTCAAAATTTCCATCTCCTCAGGGGAAAAAATATGGGTGGGTCCAAGGGTATTGGTAACTATATTTAATATCTCCCTCTCCCCCTTCTCCCTCCCCTCCATTGAAAATTTTGATGTCTATTGTCATTTCCATGGTGTTTCGTTCTATTTAATGGTGGAAATTCAGTATCGTAATTAATCCACTCTTCTTCTTCCTCAGGAATATTACTAGAGTCATACCTAATGTTACTCTTCTTATAGCCAATTCTGCTGTTATGTTCCCATTTTATAGCAGGTGGCTTGGGGTAACTAATATCATTCTGGTATTCCTCAATATCTCTCCTTAATTTCTTAACTTTTCTTTGTTCTAAAATAGAACATTTAGCATCCACTTCTGAGCCCATATTTAAATATTTTTCCTTTTCTTTTTTAACTTCAAACAGCATATCCTTTTTAATAAAATCATCCAGGACTCTAATTTCTTCTTCCAAACTTTCTAATTTCCTATTATTTTCTTTTATAATGAGCCTCAATATACTAATACCACATTCGTTGAATACATTCACAAGTTCAGTATGAAACAATGTACCGGTTTCTACATTATTAGGGTATTTCCAGACCCTTAAACCCTTTGGTACTGTTTTTTGTTTGATACATTCCTTGAGATAACAATTTTCTATGTTCATTGATTTATATCTATACATCATGCCAGACAATTTATTAATTTTCATAGCATAAGAGTCACCATCCACTGGTGCACCCTCTTCTGCTCTGTATAATTTAGTGTCCATAGGATTTTTAAGCCATTCTAACATATCAAAATTGTCAGTAAATGACCAATAATAAGTCATAATTTTCATTCCATCAATTTGCAAGCCGATATTGATAGGAACACTCCAGACAATGTGTGTACGCCAACCACCACCGATGGCAGTAATGATTCTAACATCGGGACCGATGTGTCCAGTGGAAATATGCTTGCGAAGTTGCTGCCCATGTCAGATGTCACTACAGATATACCTGTACATATTCCACAGTGCAGTCCTCATCTGAATGGTACCAAAGATGTATCCACTGGCGGCACACAAACTATAGTTTGTTTCAAGACAGATGACAAAGTGGGACATTGTTCCAAATCATACTAAGGGGCACACCATACATTGGGTTCTTCCCAATTCCCCCTTCCCATAGCCCCACAGAAGGGGGTCAGGAGCAATCGATCCATGAGTCGAGGGCGACAGAAAAGGAAATTGTTGGAAGAGAGAGCCCCCAATCATTCCTTGAAGAAAATGTAGGATCAAACGAAGATTGTTTGATATGGAACATTTCTCATGGAGATCTTGATGTACATGAAGTTAATGTACTTAAAGGACTTAGTTTTATTCCTACAACATCAAACCAGATTACAGATGTATTGACAGATGTTAAAGTTTTTGCTAGGAATGTTATGCTTCGCTATCAGTTTGGTGATAGTAATGATAATCAAAGTCAAAGAATTTTTAAAAAACGAGTGTATACACTCCACAGAATCACCCATTGGTTGAGGCATTCTATAATCTGGTGGAAGATGATTTGTATAAATTATATAGCAATACTACTCAAGATACTAAAGCCCACAAGAAAGCGAAATATAGAAATAATCTTAATTGGAATGAAAGAAAAGCTTTAAATAGGTTACAAAAAGATCACACTATAGTGTTTAGGCCGGCTGATAAAGGCGGCCCTCTAGTAGTTATGGATACAGATCATTATCATCGTGCTATGTGTGATATGCTTAGCTACTGTAGATTCTATGGTGGTATAAACAAATTGAGTGTGTAGGAGATTCAGTCTGAAATCTATAATACTATCTCAGACCTGGTTAGTAGTCATTTAGTTACCACTGAAGTAGCAGATTTTTTGGCAACTGAATACCCAATGATACCTCAACATACAGGGCATTCCCAAAGTTCATAAAAAAGGAACCAACCCCCCTATGAGACCCATTGTCTCAGGGAGGGGTTGATGCACTGAACCATTCTCGTATGTAGAAAAATATCTGAGGCCAGTGATAGATAGGGTTCCACATATATTAAAGGATACAAAACAATTTTTACTGGATTTATATACATTTTTTGATGAAGTATCTATGAAACCAGATATGATTTTTGTGACTTTAGACATACAGTCTTTGTTTACTATTATACCCAATGACTTGGGTGTCACAACTATTATTTCACTACACATAGTGATTATCCTGATAGGTTGATTTAATTTGGCTATTTTTGGAAATTATATTGGAAAATAATGTCTTCATCTATGAATCCACTCTTTATATACAGCGCGATGGTGTGGCTATGGGCACATCTTGTGCCAATAGCTACGCCAACATGTTTTTAGCAGCATGGGAGGAGAACCAATTATTTGTGGTGCCTCAGCATCAGGGCCATGTCCTGTTCTATTGACGATGTCTTCCTGTTATGGGAAGGTAGTCCCATAGAATTAGAAGAATATTTAGGACATTTAAACAGTATGACAACATACCTTAAATTTACATTCAAGTAACAGGATAGAATATCTTGATGCATATGTTGAGCGTGTCATGGATATCTATGTTAACACCAGTGTATACAGAAAATCATGCTATAAGAATACATTTCTCCACTGACGTAGCATGCATCCCAACTATATTTTTAGGAATATAATTAAAGGACAAAGTATGTGCATTTCTAGACTAAATGCTAGTAATGAAGGTTACCAAGAAGAAATTAACCGTTTCAAACAAAGATTAGTGAAACGAGGATATAGAGAGTCAGAAATTATGGCAGGATTGGAAAATATCCATTCTCTAAGGCAAGAGAAAGCAGCACCGCACTTCTCAGCATTAGCACAATCCAACAATCAAAGTATTAGAAGTGTGACTGATACTGTTAAAATACCTATGTTTTATACCAGTGATGTGTACCAGATCCAAGAATTAATTGGCAATCACTGGCGTATGTTAACAATGGATCAAGAAATCTTGAATATTGTAGGTGATAAACCCCAATATTTATTTAAAAATAAACTTAACCTTAGGAGATTATTATGTAATACCCTAACTAGAGGCGGATCAGGCTCATACATGGGTACCTTTCCATGTGGCAATTGTAGACATTGTCCATATAATGAAACAGGTAATATTTTTATACATCCAGATAATGGCCAAGTATATGAATTTCATGTCTTGGCTGATTGCAATACTGCACATATAGTATATCTGGCCCAATGCCAACGATGTAAATCCTATTATATTGGCAAAACAGATAGAACATTTCGAACAAGAATACGTGAACACCTATATGCCATTAGAATTAAACATTTGAATAATGCCTTGGCCAAACATGTAGTTAATGCAGGGCAAGACCATACGTTTTCATTTATGGCAATTGACTATGTTGCACCTCTAGTTAGGGGAAGTGATATTCGCAACCACACAGAGAAGAAAGAGGTAAGTTGGATTATGAGGCTGAGGGCAGATAAAGGGAAAAGGCTTAACGAACGTACCTATATTGAAAGCTAGACGTAAAATAGTGAGGTAACTTCCCCATCCCTTGTACTGTGCAAATTATACCTTGTATATGTCTATTAAACCATTTTTTTCTATAACGGAGACTGTTTTATCGTTCTGAGTGGATTGCATTGCACATTTTCTTTGATATCAGGAGAACATATTTCCGTGGTCACCTTCTAGCCTGTTCATATACATTTACTTCGCAAGGAACTTCACATATTATTGGTTTAATTTAAGTGTGAGGGTATCACAGGTCTTAAACTGGGACACATTGCTCTGAAGTGTGTAATAAGGAGTTACATTAGGGGTGGATAGAAGTATACAGTACATTCCCAGGCTACAGAGCATGTTCCTGTTGTGGTCTTAGGGAAACTTGTGAAATACTACTCCTGTTTCAGTGACAGTCTCACATTGAAGTCAGTAGCAAGAACTGAACTCCTTAGTTACTGACCCAGGATAATAAGGGACATCATATTATCTGGTGGCAGCTCAGTGGGATATTATCGGGATGTCACAGAAACAAGCAAGCAAGATAAGGGCCAGATTGTCCGTTAGAAGAATTTACCATACAAAGAAACATAAGAAAAGGCTGCTTCTGTCCTTTATTTAGAAACATTAACAGAAATAATTAGAGCCTCTTAAAGGATGTGGATGGGAGAAGTGAGAAAAAAATAGCATTAAATGCATATAATATGCAGATCACTATGAGTAACTACAAAGAAGAGAGGGCAGTTGTGAGGCATACTAGAGAGATTTGGCAAGATGTCAGGATATAAAGTAAATTAAAAAAAACAAAAAAACAAGTAATCTCCATGGTGTCCCTGAAGTCTCAAAACAACCCATTAAACAAGTGTAGTGGGTCCAAAAACAAAATTGTGTAAGAAACTTCTCTGTGTGGAAGATTTTCAGTCCATATATCTCTAGTTAATCACTGTATATTAATCAGCTCAGACAAAAGTAGTAGAAGTAGCAAACTTAAACTAGTCTTAAGTAAAAAAAATAAATAAATAAAAAAATATATAATTGCACAGAAGTATTTGAATGTAATCCAAGCAAGGCAGGCAGTCCGTTTCCAGTTGAAAATCCTTTAAGTACACAGACAACCGATCCAAGTAAAACAGAGTAATAGTTTCCTCACAAGCTTTTTTAAATATATATATATACTTTTTATCAGGCAAGGGAGTGGTGTATTGTGCTTTAAAACAAAGTGTTATTGGTACACATGTTAAATTCACATCCCTTCCCCAATCAGTGTGACATTCGAGCTGGTCCTGCCCTACTTAGCAGCTGTCATAATAATATAACCCTTATGTACTTTAAATAAAATTTATAATGATGTGGTACCTCTTATTTAACCAGATTATTAAGTCTGTGATTTTATCCAAGACAATATACTACATGGCTGGAAATATATCAACCTTAGTCCATTTGCAATCAAAAAATATATATAAATATATACATATACACTTTGCATGTAAAAAATCAAGTGTAAACATCATATTCTATCATTATAACCTATTAACAAAGATCACTTTCGTCCTTCTAGACTTCTTCGGGTCTGTGCACAAGAACCCTAAAACCTATCTATAAAAATATATATAATTGTATAATTAGTTAGTATTATTACACATCATTTTGAATAAAGTGGAAAAAAAGAGAACCAAAAAAAAGAAAAGAGAAGAAAAATGTTTCCATCATCATACAAAATATACACTTAAATTACAACTGATTTGAAATACTATTTAAAACCAACTGGTAGAATAAAATAAAATAAAATTAGTCATGTAAACAATATCGCAATTTTTAAGTTCCAGTGTACTTTTAATTGAACAGTAGTAGTTTAGTCCAGGCTTCCTAAAAGAGTTCAGCTTTAATCGCCACATGAGTTCATGTTTCTCCAGAATATTCAGGATGTCTCCTTCAAGATCACCCATGTGATCCAGGATCTGGAACTTAAAAACTGTCTCTTTTATGAGGTGTTTGGCTAGTGCATTATTTTTATATCTGGAGTGGATTTCTGACAGATGACATGAAATCCTACGCTTGAGTTTATTTACAGTCTTGCCCACATTTATTGCACTGTGCCCTGTAAATTACTTTTGTAGTGTTAGTCACCCCCTGCACTGGTCTTAATGATTTTCTTTAAATAAGGGCAATAAAAACTATGACCTTGCTGTATAAATATACAAAATGTACAATTAGTTTCACATCGTTTAGTGCTTCTCTCATATGGTCTAGGTTTAAATTCAACAAAACTTCTAATGTTCCTGGCCTTCCTATAAACAAAGGATGGAGCTTCACTTAAGATGTTAATTAGAAAAGGGTTTCCTGTGACAATGTCCCAGTTTTCTTCAATAACATTTTTGATACTGTGATTATCGAAAGTGTATGTTAGGTTGCAGCTATTTTTGCATTTGTTATTCTCTGTGGAATTTCTCAACGTTCTCCTACTGGGGAGGTTGAGTGAATATCCAAACTAGGAACCACATATCACAAAGTAGCCAGATTTGCTGCAAATCAACCTTACAAATACCATCCCTGCCTCTCATTAAAGGCTTTACACTGGTCTGAATTTTCCAACTTACTGCCTCAATCCCAACTCCTTATAGCCCACAATATACTAAACAATCCGAACTCCTGCCCATCCTTTGCAAATTCTCTGACACTTCATACTCCTCGATGCCCACTAAGAAGTACTAATCAATACTTTCTTGAAGTTCATAAGCCAAACAAAACCTTTGGGAAAATACTCTATTGTCACTCAGTTGCAAAAAATTGGAACACTCCCTTTAGCCCTTAGACTACTTGAAGACAAAAATGCCTTCAAGAAACAGCTAAAATCTTTTTTCCTATCAAATTGGATATGTTCATGCTCTAAAATAATATGAAAGAAACATTCAGGTATAACCTAACTTAACTATCACTTCTAGCTCTCTCTCTCTTAGTACTACCTACACATTTTTTTCCATCATATTCCATACTAGTTAGCTCATGTTACACTCAATCCCATAATCCCTTATTACTGTTCTTTAATTTAGTAACTTCCAAAGTTCACACAACTTTATCTGTATATTTACTTACTTCAAGCCTAGTACCTTGCTTCAGCAACAGATTGACCTTAGTCTTACCATATTTCTGCTTAGTTTCTTGCCATACTACATGAAAATTTCCATATATGTATTGTATTTCTATCCATTCTATATATTCCTTTATTGCATATTATGTAATTACTTCAGAAGTATGTATTCTTAAAATGTGATCTGTGTTGATCTTTGTTCTTACTATTTGTTTGCTTAAACTTTGTTTTTGTGGGAGCTTTTCTCCTCAGGTTTCTGCTGAAAAAGGGCTTCTAAGAACCTAGACAGACTAACCCGGTTAACAAATGTAAAAATAAATAAATAAAAAGGTACTTCAGTCCTTTTCAGTTCTATAATGGGTTCCAGGATTTTTTTTAACATCTGACTTTCGTAGCCTCTCACTAGAAACTCATTCTCTAAGTTGTTCAGGTTGTTCAACAACGGTTCCATCTCTGTGGCAATTCTAGCTAATCTATAGCCTTGGGACTTCACTACATTATACTTGTTTTTTGTAGGATGTAGACTTTTACTGTGGAGTAATAAGTTAACCGTCATTGATTTTCTGAATAGATCAGTGGTGATTCTCTTATTGTTGGTGTCCTTGGAAATCTGCATATCTAAGAAAGTGGTTGAAGTATAGCCATGGGAAGAGGTAAACTTCAGGAAGGGGGGTTGTTTGATTGAGGTAAGTGATAAAATCTCCAACCTGCCAGGTGTCACCTTCCCACACAATAAATATGTCATCAATAAAACATAAATAGCATGTGACATGCTGCATGTAGTCTGTGTTGTTTAAAACAAAGCCTTCCTCCCACTTCCCCAGGGCTGTGTTAGCTATGCTGGGAGCCATGGTAGCTCCCATTGCTATATCAGTTTTTTGTTTGTAGTGTTTGCCATTAAAAGTAAAGAAATTTAAGTCCAGTACAAGATTAATGAGCTTGCTTAACTTTTGCAGTTGTGCCTGTGTACCTTGATTATGTTTCTTAAAAGACTCCATAGCTGCTGTTGTACAGTAATTGTGAGGGAGCACTGTGTACAAGGAATCCACATCAATAGTTAATAAAACACTGTCAGCTTCTACTGTAATGTTTTGTTATTTTCCTCAAAAAAATCCATTGAATCTCTTATGTATGACTTATTCTTTTCTGCTAAAGTTTTCAGCAAGTAATCAAGGTAAATGGCTGTGGCTTCAGTAAGGGAACCTCCACTTGCTACCACCTGTCTATAAGGTGGGTCTTCTCTGTTCTTGTGTGTCTTTGGTATTCCAAACAAGTAAGGTAAACGTGGGCATGGGCTCCATAAATAAAGATTTTCAGTAATACGTATTTCTTCCCATAATGTGGTGAGATTGGTGTTCCATAAATCATGTGCTATTTTTATGTCATCCATGGTAAATAACTCATAAAAATCTGTTATCCTCCAGCATGTCCTCTATCTTTTGGTTGTAGCTAGTGGTATCCGTCACAAATATACCTCCTACCTTGTCTGCCTTCATTACATGCCTGGATTTATCACTGCCTAGCTCAATCAATGCTTTTCTTTCTCCCTGTGAAGTTATAAAGTTTTTTCTTAGGAGGTTTTTTAAGGAGTTTCCCCGATATCCATCTCACATTCAGTGGCAGCTAGTGGCATCGGACTGTGGGACTGCAGGCGCCTCAGCTGTGAAGATTAAAAATTTCAACTTTGGACATTTTAAAAATAAAAAAATGTATACATAATTATTTAATATTTAGTGGGTGGCTGGCTGCAGTGCTCTAAGCAAGTCCGACTGACTTGCAAAGTCCCGGAACTCTAACTGCGCATGCTCGTTGAGTTTATTTTAATTTATTTTTAATTAAGTTTCTGTAAATCTGCAACTAGACTGCTGTACAAGCAGTCCAGATTAAGGAGAGAAGGCATCAGTGTGAGGCCCAGCAGTCTATGTGGTATAACCGCACACTAAAGTGGAAGGGGGTTGGACTGCCACGTCCGCAGTCACGTACGTGACGTGGATGGATAGATGGCTATTGACTGGTTCTCGCTCTCTTCTTGAAAAAGAGAGCAAGAATCATTCAGTATTAGTAGCTGTAGCACAGTATATTGATTACTTGCTATTTTTCTACCAGCGTTGGTGAAACAACTTTGTGCTTTGTTTTTCGGCTTGCCTTGAGAGGAATCACAAAGAAGAAAAAAAAAAGCTCCTTCCTACTAACTTTGATTCATGACGGAGATGGACACGGTCACTTTTTTTAAGGTTTCCGACTCAGGAAGCATATGAATGGAGACATTAAAAAGAAAAATACACCTTGTAGTATTAGTGATGACCTTTTGTCTGTTGTCTTACAAATTATGGCATTTGAGTTTTGACCAAGTAAACGGTTACCACAAGTCATTTCTGGATATGATGTTCTGTTCATTACTTCCATTAGTACTAGCTGGGACAACTGCTGCTAATGTTATTTAAGATTCTAAGAGACTAGAAGTTCCATGCAAACACTAATTTTAGAAACTGAGAAGTTTAGTGTGCAGCAGCAACTGAATTAAGAAATTGCTGCATTTTTTATCATCTCATTTATGAGATCTGTTGTACTTCAACTTAGCATCATAACTGCTTAAAGATATTTATAATTTTAGGTCCCTTTAATGGGAAATGTGACAGACTATTGCTATTAATTGTAATAGTTTAAACCTATAGAAACAACCATAAAGAATTAAGCACCGTGACAGTCAAAGCTGTATGATGTGACTGTAATTTTTACTTCATTAAATGTAGAGATTGTCGCCATTAATGATTATTAGCCTTTCTTTCATCTCTCTTAAATCCCAAAATAAAATACAGAGCCCCAGCCAATGTTTTGTTGCAGCACAAGGGTGCCTGGGCTGCTTTGACATCAGTATCACTCATACACTGTGAAAAATGATGGACATTAGTACAGTACATTAGTGAAGAAAGATGCATCAGTGAAAGCTGTTCGGCTTTGCTATATCTAGTTGTGCATGATGTGGTCTTTACTTATGCAAAATCATTAGTCATTGGCATTACTATAGAAGTGTATAATATACTACTCAGTGGTCAGAAAAGTCCACCTTTTGCCACACCAGCACACTTTTGTGTAAGAATAGATATCATGTTACCAAAGAACTACAAGTGCAACAGTTTGATAGCACTTTGTAGCGATGACACAATAACAATAGCCATGCTGTTACCAGAGTTTCTAGTTTCTTAACAATGCAGTAGCAGGACTTTATAATAGCAGCAGGTTAAACAATAGGCTGCTGCTGCACACTACAGGTAGATCACTGCATAGAAGGTCATCAGTGCAGAGAGCAAGTATATGTTTAGCTCTTTTACTTCTGAGATACAGGCTGGTACTGAGAAAGCTTTGAATAGACTCTTACTGCCCACTTCAGGTAGGCCATTCAGGCACACCTGAGTTTTGGCATTGCATGTATCAAGTACATCTGTAAAACTTACATCAGTGAGACACCAACAGGCAAGAGCATCTGAATGCTTTTCAGACAACTCTGCTGCCAAGCAAAAATAAATGGCCATGAGACTATTACCTTGCCAGTCAAATGCAGCATGAACAGCAGTTTGAATTGTTATCCAGAATGTAAGGTAATAAAGTGTTTTGACTGTGGGCTTTCTAAGTGCCACTAGAGTGTGTGTGTGTGTGTGTGTGTGTGTGTGTGTGTGTGTGTGTGTGTGTGTGTGTGTGTGTGTGTGTGTGTGTGTGTGTGTAAATGCCCCAGATAAATATAGCTGGTGGCTAGAGACTCGGGCAACAGTAGTGGTTGGAGAATAACTCGGACTCAAACCCTGTACCTTGGGTGCAGGTAGCAAGAGCCTGAATTCTCTACCCACCATCACTTGTGAAAACTGCTCATACTTTTGTTCTGTTCCTCATAAAATCTGTGGTTTTCCGATTTAATTCACTCAATAATGACAGGCATTTGAATTTCAGACTTCATATTCTTCAGAAATTGAATCGCAACAAAATCTTTTATTCTAGCAATTTTCTAAGTTTATAAAATCAATATTTGAAATGTGTCCCTATTTTTGGGGCTGTATTTTACATTATTGGCTTTGTCCAGGTGTTTTGTGCTAAGAGGTTTAGAGCTATGGTGATAACTGAATATGTTTGGAGGCTGTATTCCCCCCATTATTAGCTTTGTCCAGGTGTTTTGTGCTAAGAGGTTGAGAGCTATGGTGAGAACTGAATTCACTAAATGAAAGCCATTTAAGTTTCAGTCTTACCATGTTTCAAGAAACAGTTGATATGGCATAGTGGTGTGTTGCTCTGACTGCCATGCAGAGAGTCCTGGGTTCAAGACTTGGCAGCGAAATGCATGGTAGTAACGCAGTATTCTATTCTAGCAACTTTCCAAGATTATACAAGCAATGTTTAAAATGTGTCCCTGGTTTTTGGGCTTTGGCTTTTTCCAGATTTCTTGTGCTGCAAAGTTGAAAGATACAGTTGAGTGTCAAGAGGATTTTACAAGGAGCTGAGAGCTTCAGGGGAAGATGCGGTTAGTGCTGCTTATACCGAGTCTGCTTGCATTATTAATAGCACAACAAGTAGTGTACTTGCTTTTGATGCAGAAGGCTGTGGGTTCTACTCCCACAATATGTAGATACATTGCTGATACTGTATTGTGTTGTACTTTTAAAGGGGGTGGATGTTGCAGTCCTGAGAATGTCATCTTTGGCGAAGATACCTAGTAACTATGAACCTGTTATTAGTGTGCCATCCATTCCTTATTGCAATATTACTAACTTGTCATGTTTTAATGTAAATAGGCAATTTATTCCTCAAGGGCAACAGGCACTTTATCTGTAGATGAAACAATGAAATATAATGTTGTTTGCTAGCAGCAACTTCATTAGTTACAGATCTGTTTAATGTGGAATTGTTTAGATGACTTGCTTCTGCAGAGATTGTGCAGATTTACTGATACTGGTGGATTGTAGAAGTCTGAGTAGACTTTTTCTGAATTCTGCAGTTTTGTCATTATTAGTGCAGGCTTTTTGTTTCATTGTTTACTGGAAAAATATTCAAAACAATAAATTTAAAACACCCCCTAACAACTGTACTCTATTATACAAGGAATACAATTTAATACAATCAAGAAGGTGTATCAAAGAACACGTGTATGTTTCCTTTGCAAGGAGCCTATGGCTTGAAAACAACACAAAGTTAATCTTTATCTGCCACTGGCCAGATGTATTTTCTTTGAATGTGGGTTTCAATGTATGTGATGTTCAAGGGCAGAAAAGCTTTAATGCCAAGTCTGTTTTCATTGTGAGACTGCATTGCTTTGTTTAGCAGATGTCCGTTACTGTTTGTGCTGTAAAATGTAAAATAAAAATTTGAAATGAAATCCAAATCATCATAAAAGTAAAGCAGTATGCACATTATAGTGTTTATGGTAAATGGGGCCATGGAATGGCTGCAGGGGGGGCGGGCCATTCGACAAAACTCAGACAGCCCCGGCTAAACTATATCTCTCAACTATCCAGATTTTTGCAGACTGAATAGATTTTTGCTTCTTATTTTTCGTTTGTTCCTCAAAAGAATTGTGGTTTTCTGGCAAATCATTGAGGAATGAAGTCACTAAATAATGACAGACATTGAGTTTCAGAGTTCATATCCTTCAGAAAAATGCATGCTAAAGCAAGACCTGTTATTCTGTCAACCAAGTTTATACAAGAGCAATGTTTAGTACTGTTTGTATGTTTCCCCAATATATTTGGCCTTGTCCAGATTTCCTGGATTAAGAGGTTGAGAGGTATGTGCAAATAAACTGCTTTAGAATTAGGTACATCCAAACCTCTCAACTGTCCCCAATTTTTGCTCAGAGTGTTGCTCTCCCCCAATAATCCCTCCACAAAATGGCAAATTTGGAAGAAATCATGCAGGGTTTACAATTAATAAGTAATTGCAATGATCAGAGTTATAGATCACTTTTAATTTCAGAAATGCATGTAAATTCTCTTATTTTGTCAGCTGCTCAAGTTAACAGTACTAATATTAAAAAGTGCCTCTTTGACAGGTTCCCAGCTGTATTGTGTGGCTATTTTATATTTTTACATCACATTTTTTGTTCGTTTTTCATAAAATCATGGTTTTCTAGCAAATTAGTGGCAAATCATTAAAGATTGACAACAGACATTTGAGTTTCAGATGTCACATCCTTCAGGAAATTCATACTAATGCAAGACCTACTATTCTATTATCTTTCTAAGTTTATAAGAGCAATATTTAAGATTGACCTTATTTTAGGGCCTTTGTCCCACTTCTATTTATGGTTTTGTCCAGATTTCTTGCTCTGAGGTTGAGAGGTATGACAAATGTGTCAGGGCCATCACAGTCAGCCAGAGACATTTCAAATTGGGACGTACCCCAGTGACTCGATGTCTCCAAGCAGGGCAAGGGGCAGTTATGCAGTGTAAGTGTGCAGAGTGTCCCCTCATCCAAGTTAGGCACAAGTACTACATCGGCTTTTCATCTGTCCTTGATTTTACAGAAAGTTCTGGTTTTCTGTCATATTTTCTTACTGTTGATTTATGCTTCTTATTCAGAAAAATGCATGTTGTTGCACTGCCTGTTGCTTCGGGTTTAGCTAGCAATGCTTAAATGACCATCAGTTTAGCTAGCAATGCTTTAATGACCATCAGCTAAGCTTGTCTGAGATTGTAAGATGCCAGTAAGCTTTAATAAGCATACTGTTAAAGAATTACCAACACTGAAAGCCTTTTTGTTGTTGCCATGCAGAGAATATTTACATAACTAGACAGCATATAAGCCTTTGGTATTGAAATGCATATGATAGTATTTATAATAAAGGACAGGATTAACAGTATTTTCAGAACCTCATTACATTTGAGACTTGCAGTCATCTTTGCAGGCTTTACACGTAAACTCAACAAAATGCCAATTATCATGTGTGGTCCATAACCTGTGCAGTAATCCTTTAAGCAATTTATCTTGAGCTTGTTTCTTGTTTGCTGTTCATTTATTAATTCCATTATGTTTTTCCCATGAAACAAGTAGATAGTAGTTAGGCAGCAGGTCTTTTTTGTATAAGAAACATTTTTATAAGTGGGGATATCACAGAGATTGCTACTTGCAGCATGTTACTTGTACTTTTATAAAGCTGAATATAAATTATAATTAGAACTGCAGTGCAAGGAGAAGTGGTTTGAGTTGAGTGCTGCTTGTTTTTTTTATACTTGATTTTGACTGGCATTCCAGTAATGTATTTAAAAAGTAATTTATTTTTTCGTGCCTCACAACCTTTTTGTTTCCATCTAGATATTAAGTAAGCTGTCATGTAGCCGATGCATTGAAATATTTTTTTTTCATCTTGATTGGACCCTCATAATGATGGTTTAGCACTCAGGGCAGCGTATTTAATTAAAGTCCCAGTTTTTGTGGTTTTTAGCATAGGTCCACTCCTTTCTACTTGGCCAAACCCCTTTTCATTGGCCCCACCCATTCAGCTGTCTCCTGCAGTCCCCCTTTGATTTGAAGTCATCAGCTGCCACTGCTCACATTTCACTTCGAAAGCAGCTAATGTTTGATGTAGTGGTGGACAATAGCTGCTAGGCCTTTTTACAGTTTCATCAATAGACTTATTTTCAATGTCATTACTTTTGCCACAAAACTGTATCCTTAAGTTGAGCTTCCTCACAAACATTTTAAGGTCTATCAGTACCTGAGCAACCTCACTGCTGCAGCTTGGTACAAAAGTAAAAAAGCTTGTGAGGAAATTATTCTGTTTTACTTGGATCGCTTGTCTGTGTACTTAATAAAGGATTTTTGACTGGAAACAGACTGCTTGCCTTGCTTGGATTACTTTCAAATACTTAGCAATTCTGTACAATTATAAATTATTTATTTATTTATTTATTTATTTTTTTTTTTACTTAAGACGAGTTAAGTTCGCTACTTCTACTACTTTGTCTGATCTGATTAACTAGAAATATATGGACTGAAAATCTTTCACACAGAGAAGTTTCTTGCACCATTTTGTTTTTGGACCCACTACACTTGTTTAGTGGGTTGTTTTGAGACTTCGGGGATACCACAGAGATTACTAGCATTTTTTTTTGTTGGTACTTTGATCTCTGAGACCAAGGTTTTTGTTCCGTCAAAGGATCCCTGAATTGGTGTGGAATTCCAGCATTTTAAAACATGGATAATGACATGCTAAAAGATTTACTAACTGTACCTATCTGGAATGATACAGAAGCAGATCAGATACAAACGGATACAGAAAATGGACAGGGAAGAATGGGCCCAGAAAATATGAATTCAGAGACACTTTCTAAACTAGAAAAGCAACTGAAACGCATGCAGGGTCTCTACTGGGAACACATTTATTTACAACAAAGTATAGATAAGAAGAGACTACCCAAGGGACTTAGATTGAACAAAAGAACTATGTGGAAAAGTATGGATGATTCATTTTCTAAGGAATGGGAAGACATTTGAGGATGCCAGCTACAAACTTATCAGTCTGCTAGTAAGGAACAACCTTAATGTGCAGGAAGCTACAAAGGCTGACATCACACCTTTAAAAACAACATTGGAAAATAAGAACCATAATGACCTAGATGCTAAATCTGAGCTGCTTAAAGAAAGCATGAAGGGATATGAGCAGTCCATTAAGGAAAGATAGATTAATAAAATTAAATGAGATCAACTGGACAAAGATGATCCTGGGAGACTTACTAGGAGGCACAGTAATAACAGGAGAACCAACAACAGGCAAGGTTTTAGTTATAACAGGGGATACAAGGGAAATTATAAATATGACAGCAGATCTCAACAGGTTTTTCCCAGGGGAGATTCTCACACAAAAGAAGACAGGGGCACAATACAGGACCACAAGGAGGCTGCCTCCCAGCATCTCATTCCCCACCATCCCAATCCCCTCTGGCTATCAACACTCCACAGAAGCCTTTGACATCACAGAAGGATCAGGACAGGAACATAAGCCACAGAGGCAACCAGAACCGACAGAGTTCTACAGGACAAATTACCAGACTACCAAGACAACCGGGACCACAGACAATCCAGCTACCAGGAGCAGCAGCACCTTCACAGACACGAGTATCTTCAGGAATACCAATGGACAGCACAGACATCAACCACCACACCAATACCAAAGCCAGCACCAGAAGAACGACGATGACCACCAGAGCCCCAGAGCTTGTCCCTCTTACCAGGTTCCCCCCTACCACAGCCACAGTGAGGACTACTACTACAACCCACAGATATTCCGGAAAGCAGAGGAGGAATTCCAGAGGTCTCATACTCTATCCACAAACCCCCAGGGAGACAGGAGAACCATTAAAACTCCACTAATGGTGAGCGAAATACTGAAGCAGTGGGTAAAAACAAAAACAGACTATTAGCATAAGCGCTTTTGGAGAAGCAAATACCTCTCCTTCTTCAGACATTTTACCAGCCAGTTAGAGTGCCTTATATACACTCAAACTTTCAATTAAAATTAATTAGGTGTGATTAGGTTGATTATTTTAAATAAATCATTGCAAACTTGTTATCCATTTAAATAAGATATTTTCTTTAAGTCATTCCATATTACGTCTTATTATTAGTAAAGAAAACAAACTTAAACAAACCATTATGTATTCTAAAAACTATTATACATGCTAACCATAGAATACTGCTGATGCCTATTAAAATTCCACTTGAAAATAAATTACAAACCACACAGTGGACAGGGGTGAGGGAAATACAATACCTGGGCAATCCCAACTGGAACACCGACTACAACCCAGGTCCCAGGCTCAGACAGAGGAACCAGCCACAATAACAGGTACAACAGTAACAGGTGCCACAATAACAGTTGCTCCACTTATCTGGAACCACTCTGTTAAAGCACTGACTGAAGATGAAAAAAGTGCATTGTCCAAAGGACTTACTTTTGTACCACGCTGTAGTAGGGAGGTTGCTCAGGTATGGATAGACCATAAAATGTTTGTGAGTACAGTTTCATGGCTAAAGTCATGACATTGAAAATAAGCCTATTTATGAAACTATAAAAAGATCTAGCAGCTACTGTCCACCACTACATCAAACATTAGCTGCTTTCAAAGTGAAATGTGACATGGATATCAGGAAACTCCTTAAAAACCTCCTAAGAAAAAACTTTTTAACTTAACACAGGGAGAAAGAAAAGCATTGCTTGAGCTAGGCAATGATAAATCCAGGCGTGTAATGAAGGCAGACAAGGGAGGAGGTATACTTGTGACTGATACCACTAGCTACAACCAAAAGATAGAGAACATTTTGGAGGATAACTGATTTTATGAGTTATTTACCATGGATGACATAAAAAGAACATATGATTTATTGAACACTAATCTCACCACATTATGGGAAGAAAAACATATTACTGAAAATCTTTATAATTATCTATGGAGCCCATGCCCACGTTTACCTTACTTTTTTGAAATACCAAAGCCACACAAGAACAGAGAAGACACACCTTATAGACCAGTGGTAGCAAGTGGAGGTTCCCTTACTGAAGCCACAGCCATTTACCTTGATTACTTGCTGAAAACTTTAGCAGAAAAGAATAAGTCATACATAAGAGATTCAATGGATTTTTTGAGGAAAATAAAAAAACATTACAGTGGAAGCTGACAGCATTGTATTAACTATTGATGTGGAATCCTTGTACACAGTGCTCCCTCACAATTACTGTATAACAGCAGCTATGGAGTCTTTTAAGAAACATAATCAAGGTACACAGGCACAACTCCAAAAGTTAAGCAAGCTCATTAATCTTGTACTGGACTTCAATTTTTTTTACTTTCAATGGCAAACACTACAAACAAAAAACTGGTATAGCAATGGGGGCTGCCATGGCTCCCAACATAGCTAACATAGCCCTGGGAAAGTGGGAGGAGGACTTTGTTTTAAACACAGACTACATGCAGCATGTCACATGCTATTTACGTTTTATTGATGACATATTTATTGTGTGGGAAGGTGACACCTTGCAGCTTGGATTTGATCACTTACCTCAATCAAACTCGTTTCCGGACGTTTATCTCTTCCCATAGCTATACTTCACTTTCTTAGATATGCAGATGTCCAAGGACACCAACAATAAGAGAATCACCACTGATCTATTCAGAAAACCAACGAGGGTTAACTTATTACTCCACAGTAAAAGTCTACATCCTACAAAAAACAAGTATAATGTAGTGAAGTCCCAAGGCTATATTTATTTATTTTTTATTTATTTATTTGCAGTTGGTTTACCAGGATAGTCCATTGGGCCAAGATGAACCTGTTTTCAATGGAGTCCTGGGGAGAAAAGCTCCAGACATTTTAGGTTACAATAGGTTCTTAGACATGTTTAGACAATGTAAAAAATTTGAGTAGACAATACAGATAATAAACAAACAATTACAATTAATACAAGAGTTAAAACTTATATGAGAGGCAGATTAAACAGGATTTTACAATTAAAAATAAGAAGTCATTACATATTAAGATGTAATGACTTCTTATTTTTATAGATTAACTAGAATTACCAAAGAGATGGAACCATTTTTGAGAAACCTGAACAACTTGGAAAATTATTTTCTAGTGACAGGCTATGAAAGTCAGATGTTAAAAAATATCCTGGAACCCATTATAGAACAGAAAAGGACTGAAGCACCTTCACTCAACCTCCCCAGTAGGAGGATGTTAAGAAATTCGACAGAGAATAACAAATGCAAAAATAGCTGCATCCTGACATACACTTTGGATCATCACAGTATCAAAAATGTTATTGAAGAAAACTGTGACACTGTCACAGGAAATCCTTTTCTGATTAACATCTTGGGTGAAGCCCCATCATTTGTTTATAGGACGACCAGGAACATGAAGTTTTGTTGAATTTAAACCTAGACCATATGAGAGAAACACTAAAAGATGTGAAACTAACTGTAGATTTTGTATATTTATACAGCAAGGTGATAATGATTTTCTTTAAAGAAGGGCAATAAAAACCAAGACAGTGCAGGGGTGAATGTAACACTACAAAAGTAATTTACAGGGCTTACAGGGCACAGTGCAATGAATGTGATGCATTCTATGTGGGCAAGACTGTAAATAAACTCAAGCGTAGGATTTCATCTCATCTGTCAGAAATCCGCTCTAGATGTAAAAATAATGCATTAGCCAAACACCTTTCTCTTCATAAAACACACACAGGTTTTAAGTTCCAGATCCTGGATCGCATAGACATGGGTGATCTTGAAAGAGACATCCTGAATATTCTGGAGAAACATGGGGCAGGATTCACGAAGGCTTGCACGGAGTCTAAGAGTAGTGTAAGACTCCATGCAGCCCTCGCGATCCAGAAACAGCCCTAAATTCCATGTAAGAGACCAGCTAAAACGTCTCTTACACGGAGTGGGTGTGGATATGCTAATCACCTCACTTGCAGCCAAAATGTATGCAAATGAGGTAGATTAGTGATCCAGGAAGCCCAAAGCAGCCCGTGTAAGAGCCATTTTAGCTGCAGAAATGTACTCAGTTGACAACTGAGTACGTTTCTGCAAAAAACACAATGGGGCCATGTCAGCTCCAAATAAAGGGTGCATATGTGTCAGGCAGCATGCCAATGGCCAAATATGTGGCCATTGGCAAGGTACCCCGATGCAAATATGAGAAATATATATTTTTTTTCGGCAATCACCAATGTTTAAACGCAGCGCAGCCCCGCGCAAACAGGCTGCGCTGTATAAAACATAAAAATGAAGGTTATAAACCCACAAATGTGGGTTTTATGCAATACATGGATTTACAATGCAGGGACCAGCATACCAAAAACAACATGGCCACCGTTTAGTGGTTGCTAAGGGGGGGGGAAGCGGAGTCTAAGACATGTAACTAAGCATTAGTAGGCAATCTGATGTAAATGAGTGTTAGGATACTGAATTCCACTGTGACATAGCAAATGAGCACATTCTGAGTAGTGTAAGAGATACATAAGGGGGACGAATAGAGTAAGAGATAGGTGACATCACAGGGGGGAATGGCAGAAAGAAATGCAGTTCACTGGAGGTCAGTGTTACATGACAGATGTCAGACATATATCATGGAAAGAGGAGTGCCACAAGATAAGCATGGGAAAGTCAAGAACTGGAAGGTGTACACTGTTGCTTACACCAAAGTTTCTTGCTAGGTGTGCATGCGCACGTGTGCGCGCCATGAGGCGCGAGTAGGGCAGTGTACACGCGTGTAAGGCAGACTGAGCATGTGGGAGCCTGTTGGCAGACTTGTAAGACTGTTTGCGCTGGTGTGCACACGTTTTAACCCGAATAAGCAGATTCTGAACCGAGTAAGCATGTGTGCGCGCGTGTAAGCCACTGTGAGCGTGTTTCTGCTGGTATACGCGTTGCTCCCCCCTGAGGAAACAGAAAGGAAAAAGGAAGCAACAGAATGAGTAGGAAGCTAGCAGGGAATACTGCTGGAGCTAGCAGGTGAAAACAATTAGAAGCAGGCAATTACACAGGCAGAATAGTAGCTCAGCCAAGCACTTAAAACTCTGCAAACAGCAGTGCAGGAAGTTTCTCTCAAGAGACAATGCAAGACAGGAGTAAGCTATTAGAAGTGAAAACTGAAAAAGCTGAACTCAGCAGAAATGCTAGGGGCTGCCATAGCTGTCATAAGGAGACATAGGCTACTTGCTGAGGGTGGTGACAATGCAAATGGTGCCAGACAACCCACAGTGAGGAGACAGAGAAGAGTGCACAGGCCCAGGGTCACCTACCATGGGTTACATGAGCTGGAGATAGTAGAGCGCTATAGAGTGGACAGAGACCTCCTGCAGCAAACTGTCGAGCTGTGCAGGCCACGCCTCACACACAGAACCAACAGAGGGGAACCAATCCCAGTGGAAACCAAGGTATGTGTTGGCCTAAGAATACTAGCAACAGGTACCTTCCAGAGACCAACTGGTGATATGATGGGGATATCATAGGCATCAGCCTCCAGGGTACTGCACCAGTTCCTGGATGCCATGTCAGCACATGTCGGTGATCATGTATATTTCCCCAATGCCGGTGAGGTATTGGCCAGCAATATGCATCTCTTCCAGCAAATAGCGGAATACCCAGAGGTAGTGGGTGCAATAGACTGCACGCACATATGCATCAAAGCACCAGCCGGTGAGCAGAGTAAGGCCTACATTAACCGCAAGGGCTTCCCCTCCAACTGCCAGGTTGTGTGCGATGCCCAGGGCATAACAATGAATGTGTGTGCTGGCTGCCCTGGGAGCTACCATGATTCCCATATCTGGCATTTGACGCAGCTGTACCAGACATTTGCCAATGGGGACATCCCACATGGACACCTAGTGGGGGATGAAGGTTATGCACTGGAGCCGTGGCTGATGACACCCATCAGAAACGCACACACACCTGAACAGGAACGCCATAATGAGGCACACGCACAAACACGTAATGTAATAGAGCGTGTGTTTGGGCTGCTCAAGTCACGGTTCCAGTGTCTGGACACATCTGGTGGAGCCTTGCAGTACTCACCAACTACATGTACCCAAATTGTCATGGTATGTGCTATGCTACATAATAGGATCTTGTGAAAACAGCTGCAGCAGGACCAGCATAGGGCCGGGCCAAACAGCCCCCTACCATTGCCAAGGCCATCACAGGCAGAGTGTAACTCGGAGGAACAACCTGAGCCTGCTCCAGTAGGCAGAAGGAGGCGTGCCCAGTATGCCCTGGCCTTGGCAAAGAGGCAACGCATAGCACATACACTTGCTCAGTAGGAACCCTGGGAATGATACTCCCTCTCTGAATCACTCATATAATAACAGGGATGCCTAAAATGACATAACCTGCTCTCAAACATGTACAGGGAGTGTAGTATGTGCATCCAACAGAGGCAGCCCTGCAGCACCACCTGAGGCATGAATGCCATGTGTTAAGCAATGTAACACCATGTAGTATATGCACACTTGATGACCCTGACTAACATCCTACCCTCACCAAGCATGATGCCACAATATGACGATGAGATGATCAATTGCAATAATTGGCTGAAGTATTGCAGTTAGTCAAAGGGGATCCAATGTGTGCCAGCCTGGGATGACATGCTGAGCATGACATGATGCTCCACCTGCTAGGGGTGGCGTGCACCTATCAGTCCAGGCCTTATGGATACTGACAAAGGCTGTTGTTACCCACAGCGTGCCCTGAATAGGTAAGGCTCAAAACACAAACCCACCTCCATAGGTATCGCAAGGGATAAGAACCTAGATGTAATGCTACCCAATGCCAGAAGTCTAAACAGCAAGATGCATGCAGTCTAAACTTCCCCAGTATGGAGAATGTTGATATCTGTCCTGTAACAGAAAACTGGGTCAAGGCTCACAACAGCACCCTAACACTACCAGGTTACACCTCATACTGTGCTGTACAGCCTAAAAACATGGAACAAGCTACAAAAGGAGGGTGACTAACAATAATTCTCAAGGATAACCACACCCCCATGTTGGTACCACAACAAGCAGCAGCATGGACTAGCCATGGTCAAGTAACAGTGGCTAAAACTGCCTCCCAGTTTATAGCCTGCTACAGACTACCGTCCTAACACCGGGAACTGCACCTGGCCTATGTTGGAATACATGAATATATCAAGCCCTCCAAACCACATTATATTGGGTGACTGAAAATACCCAGACAGACTGGGAGCATTATACTAGCTCCAACACTGTAGGACAAAAGTTCTTAGAATCCATAAACCAAAATGCCCAGGAACAATGTACCACTCCCACAAGAGGGGTAAGCATACTGGATGTGATAATCAGCAACATGGGTAGTGGATGGCAAGATGAGAAGTGTATCCCTCACTGGTAAGACCAGACCATAGAGTAATCACACTGGATATACACATCCTGACCACAGTCCCTGGCCAGAAAACCACAGTGAAAAACATGTGTAAAGCAAAAGTTGCACTCCTCCAAACTGATGTGGAATCCATTAAAGGCCCTGTGCAGGGGCAAAATATGGGCCACACCTCAGAACCTGTTATACAGGCATTCCATGAACACTGCCAGGAATGCTTGGATTATGCAATCCCAAATAAAACCAAGACACAATGCCATACACGCAGGCATCTGGCATGGTGGACTCCAGCCATTACCAAACCATGCAAGAGAATGAGGAAGCTACTACATGATAGAGCAAACATAAAAAGGGAAGTAATCACTGATCAGTAGTATGGCAATAAAGTATGTCCACACATAAAATCCACTAAGGCCAGCTACAACAAGTTGAATCTGTGAATCGTGAGGCAATGTTACATCTGCCCCAAGTACACAGACAACCCTCAACTCCCCCCAAGAAATACAAATATATGTGAGAGATGCAACCATTTATCCAAACCGGAGGCTGAGCTCCCTCAACTCAGTACTGTCGAAACTAGTCAGGAGGAGAAGGTAACCACACACACCACAAACCCAGTCCCACATAGACCTATCACAACTGTAAACCAAAGACAAACACAGAAAAACATTCCCGGAGGCCCTAATTACAAACACACCACACCAACAGAGGCCTCCAAAGCAGACACCCAAGCAACCACAACCTCCAAACATAGCACATGCAACACACAGTACACAAAGCTGGTGTGCCAAACCGTCACAGGCCAGAAGGAGAAACAACATGCCTGATACAGTTGTAATAGGTGACTCCATAGTCAGACACACTGCTGTCCCGCTCACCAGACTGAACAAGGGAAAGGGTACAGTAAGCTGTCTGTAGGCTGCTACAATACGACACATAACACAAGTACGCAGGTCACCCCAAAGCAAGTAAAAATATGATGCAGTCATTGTCCATGCTGGCGTGAATGACCTGAGATGTACCTCCCCAGACTACATGGAGAGACATAGATGAGCTCTCAGATTATGTAGTCCAGGCTGGTATGACACTGACCGTTTGCAGCATCCTACCCTCACCAAGAATGATGCCACAGTACAAACATAGAATGATCAGCTTTAACAAGTGGCACAATTACTGGTGTCATTCCAAGGGGATCCAATGTCTGTCTGCTTGGGATGTCATGCTTGACAAGCCACGCTGCTGTTCCAGGGATGGCTTGCACCTGTTACCCCTGGGCGCCTGGATATTGGATAAGGCTTTTGCCACCTCCATAGAGCCTTTCGTAGGCAAGGCTGAAAAGACTAATCCACACCCTAGAAAACATAAGTGGAAAAAAACATAAGGGTAATGCTGACCAATGCCAGACGTGTAAACCTCAATATGCATGCGCCCGAGGCCCTCCCCAGTATGGAGAACACTAATGTCCGTGCAGTGACAGAAACCTGCAGCAAGCCTCCTGACAGCACACCAGCACTACCAGGTTATACCTCATATCATGCGTTATGGCCCCAAAACCTGGACCAAAACATAAAATGAGGGGGAGTATCCATATTCAGCACAGACACCCATACATCCAGGTAACTGACAATGCACGAAGCATTGGAGACCACCCATGTGCAACTAACCGTAGGCAAAACTGCTGTTCAGTCTGTAGCATGCTACAGACCACACACTCACACAGGAACCCCACCCAGTCGTCCTGAAGACACTGGACAGTATGAATGTCCCACCAAATACCAAACAAGGTACTCACAAATTACCACATAAGTGGTAAACCATTATGTATGGAAGGAGTAATCAGGGACCTAGGGACACAAGTGGACAGTAACCTGTTATGTGACACTCACATTGCCAACGTGGCTAGGAAGACTGTCTATACTGGACACCGTATCATGAAAGGATTCACATCTACGTCAACAGAGGTCATTGTGCCCCTATACTGTTCTCTTATCAGACCCATAATCTAGTACAATGTCTCATTTGGGATGTACCTTACCTGACACCTGCAGCAGCTAGAAATACCTCAAAGATACCTCACCAAGAGGATAAAGGGTCTCAAATATATGTCATATGTTGCCTGGCTGTAGACACCCCAGCTGAATGCAGTCACACACTGCCTATACAGAGGCATTGTATGCCTGTTGTACAAGGCCATATCCAACACAGGAGTAATGGACATGCTTCACCCCAGAAAACCCAAAGCCAAAGGAGCTGTGAGAGTGAGAGATGTCAACCTCAACACATAATGAAATAGGATGTGCTGGAGGGACAGATACATAACCCAGAGGCTCCCTACACCCTGGAACAGAATCCCACTCCATGTTAGGCAGAGCCCCTCACTGACACTCTTCAACAGGAATCTTGCCAAGTGGACAGATTATCATAAATGTACACTGGGGGTCTTCACTGTGTCACGTCCAGACAGAGGCACAGTAAAGTAAATCATAAATGGCCATAATATTCACATAGCAAGGGGTGGCAAAAGCCACACACACACTCTGGCTAGGCTTATAAATGCCCTAGGGTGGATAGCCTAGTATGAACCTATGAAGATACAAATTGTACAGGACACTAAGGATAATCACAAGGCTTTCTTAACTGATGGTAGGAGCCTTGTTGGGAATTCACAGATATGCCCTGAATCACTCAAATATTACAAACAACATACCAAACACACACACATATTGCCAACATCCAACCTGACAGGTGCAGTGCAACCCCCCACCCCCAGAATGCAAAATATCTATCCCAGCAGACTGCTGGCCCCCTGACATTGCAAATGCTGAGGTAACAGCCAGCATATACAAATCAAAACACACAGCAGCAATGGTATGAGATGGTGTCCTGGGCTGAGTCCAACATGGACTCCAAGAAGAATGGAATGCCAAATCACACTACTGCTCAATGTCAGCCTTACCACAGGATATGTACCCAAAGAGCAGTGTACAACAACAGTTGTCCTTCTCAACAAAGGTGTTGCCTGAAAGGATACTGCAAACTACCACCCCAGAATCCTGACAAGCTTGGTCTGCACAGCTATGGAAAGGATTAGCATGTACTGCAGACAAAGATATTGGTGACCTACTGACACCGGACCCTACCCAGTGTGTGGCTTTAAGTGCAGATCCTGCCCCTTAAACATGTTTGACTCATTTGAAACAGTCATTAAGGTCATTGATGAGGGCAATGTGGTCCACACAGCATAGCTGGAACTTGCAAAGGCTTCCATACAATACCCCACGTGTTCATTATAGATTAGCTCACCAGCTTAAAAATAAACCTCTATGTCAGTAGAGGGGTTGCAAACCAGACCAAGGACAGAACTGACATGGTCAGACATGCTGCAGCCATGTCAGACTACAAACCAGATATAACTGGCATCCCACAAGGCTTGGTCCTGGGACCTCCCTCGTTTGGTATATATGTCCCATAGGTACAGGCCAACATGGAAGGACTGTGTCTGAACATGTTTGCAGAGGACTACAAACTGGCCACCATATCTGACCCTCCAGCTTTCATAAGCATCCCACAAAAGGGCCACATAGAAACAGACAACTGGTGCCATAGCCATGTTAGCAAGCTAATTGCAGAAAAGTGTATAGTCAACCCCTGTGGATATACAGTAAGTGCCCACAAATTACCACATAGGTGTTAACCCATTAAGTACTTAACATGTAATGAGAGACCTGGGGACACAAGTTGATACATATCCTGCATTGGACAAGCATGTGGCTGTAGTGGTTACAGAAACATACCATATACCCACCCAATCATGAAGGTGGGTCAGATCTAGATAAGGGGAGGTCATTGTGGCTCTGTAGTCATCCTTCATCAGCGTTACAATTGACTACAATAACCCCTGTGGGATGTACCTCATCAGACACCTCCATCAACTGTAAAGTCCCCAAAAGTACCTCACCAGGAGTATCAAACAGCTTGAACAAATGCCATGTGTTGCCTGATTAAACAAACTGCAGCTCCACACACTGCCATACTGCCCACCCAGAGGCAAGCTGTGCCTGATGTATAAAGCCATGTCCAAGCTGGAATCAATGAACATGCTGCACCTTGTACAATCTGAATGCCAGTGAGCTATGCACATGAAAGACCTGAACCCCAGCAGTGACATACATAGGACAAGCTGTACTGAATGATCCATAACACAGAAGCCACCCCCACTCTTGAGTAAACTCCCAGTACAGGTAAACCAGAGAGTCACTCACCGACTCTCCTCAAGAGGAATCTTGATGGGAGATGGTAGGTTTACCCTGGGTATCACTGTTATGTCATGGGTAGACGGAGACACAGTATACTAATCATGACATATGTCATGACAAACTCCACTTACAATGTGCGTCGAAGGACAAACACTCTCCGACTAGCATTAGAAATGGCCTAGGGCACATCGCTAGTGTTTGCCAATGTACACCTATGTTGTGGAATACACTACCAATGTTGGACAAGCCTGGTTTAAGTAGTTCATATCTGAACATAATGCAACATGGTCAGATGTGCACAACTGGCCCCTAACCAGGCTGTTGTGCTCACTATGAAAATGTAAAGCAGTGATAGGACTAAAGCCCAGGATACTGTCCACCACAGTGAAAGTACTGAACCAGTACACTATACGGTACTACAGTGTTAGGTCAGTATGAAAGGATGTTGACAACTGTATGCAAAGTATCCCATGCAAACCCTGCAGGCACAGTATAATCCCTGTTGTGTTCAGACAAAGCAGTTGGACAGTAACTACACAACATGACACACAACCATAAATGTGAGATATTGTTGAAGTTCACACTCATCCACAAATGTGGTGGGCTGCAGAGTTCAACATATGGAAAGCTCACACTGGGCATGCTTGCACACTTTGATAAATGAGAGATATGTCAGACAATATGCCATGGAAAGCCTGAACTGGGCATGCTCACACATTTAGGCCAAATCTCAGTATAGCAGTTGGCCACACACATCTGGTATTTGTACATGTTATTCCAGGAACCAACCACATTACAGCAATCTGCCCAGTGCACACAGTTAAATGACTACAGAGACATACGTGATATAGTGGATCCCTTTCAGATTCAAACATCTTCCACAGATACAGAAGTTGTTCATGGAAAGTAGGGAGTGTGCAATTACATGTGTGAGAGAACTGACCCTTTTGCCAACCAGTACAACACACCAGCTGCTGCATATTCCAATCTCTACACAGAGATGATGTCAGCACCCTACAAGTACAGCGGAAGACGGCAAATCTCCCAGTAATGCAAATAGCATGCTCTGCTACTGCGTCTCTCACTACTGTCATAGCACAGTTAGTTATGGCTTTGAATTCCACACATGCCACGTGTGTTTTTGTCACACAGAATGCCCATATGTGTGGGTTGTTGTTCACAATGCATGACATCGATTAAACCAGTAATGGCAATGGACACAGATGATGTGTGTGTGTGCCAAATACACATATGTACCTGTGACCTTCAATAGTTCCTATGTCTGACACCTGCCACATGTGAATACATGGTATTTGCACTGGATAACATTATGACTGTGGTCTTCTGTGTAGGTGCTGCATGTGGTATGTGTATATACAGTGTGAGATGTATATGGTATCATCCTAGCAGTGGGGGATACACATCTGGTCTGGGGCATATAGTCTACATGTTGTTGATGAACAGGTGCTGCATGTTTTCACCTGTTGTGGGAGTGGTAACAAGTTGTTCCATAGCAATGCAGTGACTACATGCTAGGAACCTTTCAGCTAGGGTGTTGTAGCTACAATAATTCATCAGCATTCAGTAATATGTCAGCATTCCTGGTGAGGGTATGATGCCAACCAAGGTCATACCAGCCTGTGCCACATGCTCAGAGAGCCCTTCCATGTTCCCTATCATGTAGTCCAGGGAGGTACATCACAGGTCAGCCATAGTGGCATGGACAATGACTTGAGTCATATGTGTCCATGCCTCTGACTACCCTGTATGCTTGTGTTGTGTGGTGGACCACAGTGCCCCACGGGCATATCACTGTGACCTTCACCTTGTCCAGCCTGGTGAGCGGGACCTCACTGTACCGGACAATAAAGGTACCCAACACAACTGTAGCAGGTGTGTTGTCTAGCCGTACAGGCTGTGACTGTTTGGCACACAGGATTTGTGTGCTATGTCTTGCATGTGCTGTGTTCCGGCTTAACGTATGATTGTGTGCCAGCTGCAGAGGTGTCTTCTGCTCAGGCAGGATGCTATTCTGAGGCTCCACGAATGGCCCAGTGTGTTCACGTGTTTGGATTGCTGTCAGTGTAGGTCTACATCAGACTGGTATTGTAGTCACTGTAGTATTTCATGCCACCCGACAGGTTATGCTAGTACTGGGTTCAGAGTGCTTAGTCCCCAGTTTGGTTATGTGGTTGCATCTCATACATGTGTTGTACGTCCATGTGTAGGGGAGAGGGTTGACTGTGTACATGTGGCAGCTGTGACATTGCCACATGACCCTCATATTCCACAACTGTACCATAGAGGTGACTGACAAGTGACCTTTGCACATGCTACCATAGTATTGCGATTGCCATGGTGATTAACAGCACATAGGGCCAATGGGGAACAAGGTACATAGGTTCATACTAGGCTATCTGCCCTAGGGCATTTATAAGCCTAGCCAGAATGTGTTTGGCTTTCGCCACCCATTTTAAATTTATTTTGCTATGCCCTTTTTCGAGGTTAGTATACTGTGCCTCTGTCTAACAGTGACACAGAAGTGATACCTGGGGTAAACCTACGATCTCCCATCCACTCATCAAGATTCCTCTTGAAGAGAGTCAATGAGGGACTCTGCCTAACCTGGACTAGGATTTTATTCCAGAGTGAAGGGAGCCTCTGGGTTATGAATCTGTCCCTCCAGCATGTCTTATTTATTTCAGTGCTGAGGTTCAAGTTTCTCGAGCACGTAGCTCGATGGGATTTGGATTTTCTGAGGTGCAGCATGTCCATTAATTCCGGGTTGGACATGGCTTTATACGTCAAGCACAGATCGCCTCTGAACAGGAGGTATGCCACTGAGTAGAGCTGGAGTTTCAACCGGGTAGCATATGGCATCTGTTTGAGCCCTTTGATCCTCTTGGTGAGGTACTTTTGGGGTCGTTCCAGTTGCTGCAGGTGTCTGGTAAGGTACATCCCAAAAGGGGCATTGTACTCAATTATGGGCCTGATGAGGGATGAGTAAAGAGGCACGATTACCTCCCCTGATCTAGATGCGAATCCCTTCATGATTAGGTGGGCTATACAAAATGTTTTTCTAACCACTTTGGCCACGTGGTTGTCAAATGAGAGATTGCTATCAACTTGGGTCCCCAGGTCCCTAATTACTTCTGTACTTAATGGATTACCACCTATGTGGTAATTTGTGGGCACTTTGTTTTTGCCAAAGGGGATGACTATACACTTTTTGGCATTTAGCTTGAGGCCATGGCTCTGGCACCAGTTGTCTGTTTCTATGCGGCTCTTTTGGAGGATGCTTGTGTCGGCTGGAGAGTCGATTATGGCACCCAGTTTGCAGTCATCTGCGAACTTGGTCAGCCACAGTCCTTCCGTGTTGGCCTGTACCTCAGAGAAATATATACCGAACAAGAGAGGTCCCAGGACTGAGCCTTGTGGGACACCACTTGTAACTGGTTTGGAGTCTGACATGGCTCCAGCAATTCTAACCATGTGGGTTCTGTCCTTGAGCCAGTTTGCAATCCATCTAGTGACATAGGGGTTTATATTTAAGCTGGTGAGCTTATCTATAATGCCAGAGTCGGGTATTGTATCGAAGGCTTTTGCGAGGTCCAGGTAGGCTGTGTGGACCACCTTCCCCTCGTCAATGGCCTTGATGACTGTTTCAAAAAAATCAACCAGGTTTAAGAGGCAGGATCTGCCCTTAAAGCCTAACTGGGTAGGATCCAGTGTCTGTAGGTCCCCAATATCTTTATTTATGAGGTCCATGATGATCCTTTCCATAGCTTTGCAGACCAAGCTACTCAGGCTTATGGGGCAATAGTTTCCAGGATCCGTTGAGGCACCACCTTTATGGAGAGGTACCACTGTTGCTGTACGCCATTCTTTGGGCACATATCCTGTAGTAAAGCTGAGATTGAACAGTAGTTTTATGTTTGGGTTTAGCTCTTCTTGGAGTTCATGTAGGACACAGCCCGGGACACCACCTGGTCCCATTGATGCTGTGTTTTTTGCTTTGGAGAGGGCGGCTCTTACCTGAGCATCTGAGATGTCGGGGGGGGGGAAGCACTCTGCTGGGCTAGATATTTGCCCTTTTGGTGTGGGGGGGGGGGAGAAGTTTGCGCTGAACCTGTCAGCTAGGATGTTGGCAATGTCTGTGGGTTCAGTGTATTTTTTGTCATTTTGGACTAATTCTGAACGTATCTGGGAATTCCCACCCAGGTTCTTAACATAACTAAAGAAAGCCTTGTGATTATCCTTAGTGTCCTGTGCAATTTTCTCTCGAAGTTGGCCATAGACAATTTTATGAGTGCCCGTAGTTGTTTGTTAATACTGATCAGTGATGCCTTCCCTTTTTGGGATTTTGCGCTATCATTTAGTAGCTTCTTCCTTCTATTGTATAGTTTGTTTATGGCTGGGGTCCACCAGACAGGACGTCTGCCTTTGGAGGATTTGGTCTTGGTTTTATTTGGGATCGCATGATCCATGCATTCCTGAAGGTGTTCATAGAATGCATTTATAAAGGATTCTGCGGTCTGGGCCATATTTTCCACAAGCCCGGGGGCTTTGAAGGATTCCACCTCGGTTTTGAGGAGTGTGAAATTTGCTTTAGAGAAATTTTTCCCTGTGGTTTTCTGGGCAGGGGGTGGGGTCGGGATGTGAATATCCAGTGAGATTAGTTTATGGTCTGATCTTACCAGTGAGGGATACACTTCTGGTCTGGAGCATAGAGTCCACATGTTGGTGATGATCAGGTCCAGTATGTTTTCCCCTCTTGTGGGAGTGGTAACAAGTTGTTCCATAGCATTTGAGTTTATAAATTCTAGGAACCTTTGGGCTAGGGTGTTGGAGCTAGAGTAATGCTCCCAGTCTATGTTTGGGTAGTTGAAGTCGCCCAATATAATGGTGTTTGGAGAGACCTTCATATTTTCCAGTGTTCTCAGGAAGGCCGAGTGGGGTTCCTGGGTTTGGGAGGGTGGTCTGTTGCAGGCTATAAACTGGAAGGCAGTTTTACCCACTGTTAGTTGCACATGGATAGTCTCTGATGCTTCGTGCTTTGCCACCAACCTGGAGGTGTGGGCATCTTTGATGAATATCGATACTCCCCCTCCTTTTGTGGTTCGGTCCAAGTTTTGGGGCCGAAAAGCATGGTATGAGGTATAACCTGGTAGTGCTGGGGTGCTCTCAGTAGCCCTGAACCAGGTTTCTGTTACTGCACTGATATCGATGTTCTCCATACTAAGGAGAGTTTTGAGTGCATGCATCTTGAGGTTTAGACTTCTGGCATTGAGTAGCATTACTCTTAGTTTCTTATCTCTTGTGATACCTATGGAGGTGGGTTTGTCCTTTGAGCCTTGCCTAAAAAAGGCACTATGGGGGTAGCAAGAGCCGTTGCCAATATCCGAAAGCCCAGGAGTGACAGGTGCAAGCCATCCCTAGCGAAGCAGGTGGTTCAACAATGGTGAGTATGTGAGGGTGTAGTGCCTGTGATTAGTTAGCACTGGCATATATGACTGCTCACGTGGACAAATGCCAGGTAAGTCATATGCAATGTGTCACAGGCAACGTACATGTGAACAGGACAAACAGTGACGTTCTGTCCAGTGAGACATGGACATACATATAGTAAGCTATGCAGATGTCACTAGGAGTCCACAGAAGCTCTGTAACTCTGCACTGCAGGTGGGATTAGTGTTCCAGGGTAACTGCAAGCAAACATGCATGCAAACAAAGCTACAGTAAGCAGGGCTGCATGTAGTCCATTGTACAACAAACAAGCTGTACCACTTCCAGTAGGTAACAGTGCAAATATGCAGGCACTATACACATGTACATGGAAGTACACAGGTCAGATGGCTAGGGTCCAGTCTCAGTGCACACAAGTGTACAGACCATGTACCGTCAGGATGTACAATAACTGGATGGTAACCCAGGTGCTCATACCTGCAGTAATACACATGTCAAATAGACACTGAGCCTTCACTCGGTGGTTCCATACTTAGTAGGATGCATGCTACCTGGCCTGCCACCACAGTATCCCTGACATTTATGGGGACTCTCCCTCCTGTGAAAGTTAGTTTTCTGTGTTGGGGCTGTCTAGCATGGTATGAGATGTGAGCTTGCAGTGCTAGGGTGCTCCTGTGTGTCCTGTACCAGTCGTGTAGTACTGCACACATATCAACATCCTCAAACATCCGCATTGCAGAATCCAGTGTGGGCAACATGCCACTTGCAGTTAACATGTCCATCATTGCGTATCAATACTTTCATTACCTTATCCCCTGTGCTACCTATGTATGTAGCCTTCTGTTGACATCCTTACCACCAGTATGCCAACATGTGCAGATGATACACTATGGTACTTACCATGGGTGTAGACAACAGTACATGACAATCATACCCTTACTGCATCAGGCATGCTGTGATATACCCACAATTATATCAGCACACAGTACTGTTAACAACATGATACTATTACTACACGTCTATGTAGTCACCCTGTGCATCAGCAACAGGTTACCTGTACCTGCACTGCTGTTACAGATTGCAGGAAGTGGCACAGTTTCATCATATGCACAGGGTGTGAACTTGGTATGCCTGAGTCTGCCACTGATACCACCAATTGACATGTATGTGTATGTGTTGGTGAGGGACAGCAGTACAAGGTGGGGCAATGTTGATGCAGTGTGTGCGTGTATGCGGTAGCCCTAGGTGTTGTCAATTCGCATGTGTGTATGGATGCACACAGTTCCACCTCATGGCTGCCATATACTGGTGTTTGTGGACAGCCACAGACTGTACCTGCCAGGTCATACAGATCAGTGTCTCTGGCCATGGACACGGTACCTGTGCCTTGCAGGGGTGCTACGGACCATATCCGGTACCAATCCAGACTGGGTACTGTCATCAGAAGCAGGTGTTCATTGACTGGACACAGATCCCTGTCGGGCCTGTCCAGAGCCACGTGCACGTGGTCTCCTGGGGCGGTCTGATGACAGCACAGACCCAGCATTGCTGGGGCTGCTGCTGGCACTATGGGGGCGGCCGCGGCCCTGTTGTCGTCCGTGACGACTGCCAGCTGCTGCTGGCATATGCCCACATCGATGCCTCAACCATCCACCATCGCCGTGGCTCATGGACATGTAGTTGTGGAACCGATCTAATATGTCTCCACAACGTCTGTCTATGACATCGGTGAAATTACGGATGGCAGCCGCAAAGTCATGCATACTGTCAGTCATGGCTGTGTGACATGCTGTCAGCTCCCTCAGACCCTGTCTGGTGTACCATTCCATACATGACTGTGCCTGCATGACAGCCTGAAACATAGCTGAGGTTGTAAGACCTCTGTGGGCATGTCTGACAGGGGCAGTACACCCACGGATGCTCCCACGAGAACCCCTGGACATCTGTCTGTGTGGTACCATCTCAGGGCCATGCCCATGGCTGCTGTGTGGGGAAGCATTTGCCACAGATACCACATTACCCTGGTCAATGCCCACTGTATCATGTCCATTACCTACGGACATTGGTGACAAAGGGTTTATTGGCAGGATAACTGTGCGCATTGATGGGGTTGACAGCTGTGTACTGTCAATTGGCTGACCAATGATGGACCCTGGCATACCTTCGTGTGCCATTACACAGATGTCATCATTATCAGTGCCCGTGGCACCTGATTCAGGTTCCCTGCTGCATGACACCGGAGCAGCACCAGAACCTGTGGGAGGGAAACAGGAAACACAGTTTACAATGTCTACACAATGTTACCAGTGGTGCACACATTCACAGGTGCACACATGCACACTACTCAGTATGCGAGATATCAACACACAGACACACCTGCATGCATACACAGAGCACTACTCAGTGAGCCTAATATTACTATTACTATCAAGACTATTAAAGGTATTGTTAATACACACTCACCAGCATGGATAGGCTGCATTGCTGTTACACCGGAACAGCAGAAGTGAGGAAATTAATGTCAGTGGGCACAACTGTGCCATTGTTACTGAGTATGATACAGGTCAGTAGTACAACAGTCACCTTTCACAGGTCAGCTGCTGATATTGAGACTATCACACTTGCACATTAAATACTATGATGACAGCTACAAACCAAGGACACACCTCACACATGCATTAACTACCAGTGTACACAACAGTCAGCTATACATATGGCATATTACCTGCACGCTCATAGTCTTGCTGCTGTGTGGCTCCAGCCTCCATCATAATGCAGGTCTGCTGCTGCTGTTGTTGTTGGCGGGCTGGAGCCACAACACTTATGAGTAGTCTCTCCAGTCTGGTGAGTGGGGGATGTGTAGCCACCCCACCACCTGTGACAACCTGTTGCTTGCGGATATCCAACGCACGCTGATGGACATTTCTGATTAAATCACTGCAATGATGTCGTACCTGCTCATATGTCCGATTATGCGTGCCTATGTCATTTACCCGATGGACCAGGTCTTGCCACAGTGCAGCCCTCTCCTGCTGATTCTGGCTGGTGCGGGAAAAGAGTATTGCATAATCCCGCACCAGGCTCTGGTGTATCTCCTCATCCTCAGCTGCAGAGTACGCTGGATTGCGCTGGTGAGCCATGGTCCTGAAAAAGGAAACAACATGATATCAGCAAAATATGTCAGCAGAATTTGGCACACATACTACACATGCTACTAGACTGTTGTGATACAACATATCTCACATATATAGCATCTGTTTGTCTATTGGTGGATACACATGTAAATGGCCAGGTATCAGTGCTCAGCCAACTGTGCAACAGTACCTGGCACACTCCATATGACATACTACCAAACCCCAGCAGTCAGAACAGTAATTTAGGTCCAAAGCACCTCCTCACTCTGGGGGTTTGTATCGAGGTACTCTATGGGGTACATCATCAACTACTGTCAACTGACCACAAACTAATTGCCCTGGATATACATATCCCACCTCCACCACCAGCACAAACGACTACAGTGAATAACATTTCAAATGCAAACTTTACACTTCGTAACACTGACATGGTATCCTTTAAGCCCACTGGGCCAGTGGAAGACACAACCCACAATGCTGACCCCTTCACAAATGATTTCTACGGACATCTCCGAGAATGCATGGATCATGCAATCCCATATAAGACCAAGACACTGTCCACAAAGTGACAGCATCCTGTCTGGTGGACCCCAGCCATAGACAGATTGCATAACAAAAGATGGAAGCTACTGCAAGACAGAGCATAATTCCATAAAGGGAAGGCATGTCTGATCAGCACTAGTAAGGAGCTATTTTCTCTCATACAAACATCCATGGGCAACTTTGAGAGGGAAATCAATGGGGACACTACAGATAACCACAAGGCCTTCTTCAGTTATGTTAGCAACCTGGTCACAAATCCTCCAATATGCTCATAGTTAGTACACAACAACAAATAATTCACTGAACCCACAGATATTGGCAACATTGTGGCAGACAGGTTCAGTGCAGGTTTCCCCCCTCCCCCAAACTAAGACATACTTATCCCAGCTGACTGTAACCTCCCTGTCATCACAGATGTCCAGGTGAGAGCCGCCCTCAGAAAAGCAGAAAACACAACATGAATGGGACCTGATGGTATCCCCGGTTGCATGCTACATGAACTCCAAGAGGAGCTAAACACACATATAGAAGTTCTATGTAACACTAGCCTGACTACAGGATATGTACCTGTACACTGGCGTACAGCAGCAGTGGTTCCACTCCACGAAGGAGGCACCTCTACATACAGATACAACACAATACAATACATTACAATACAATATGCTATTGCCCCTGGGACTACAGCAGCATACTGTTCTGCTACCCTCACCATTGTGACACATGTGATGTGATGGTACCTACTCCTGTCAAACAGTTACACAGGGTGACTCATATGGCATATTACATATCTGACTAACATTCAGCAGGGGTGTGTGTGACATGTACTCATGGGGAGTCTTGCTTCTTAACGCTGTGTGGTTTATTGCAGGGTATGTCTTATCTGTGGGTAGGAACCTGTACCTCCGCCATGTGCTCTCTACTGCAGTGTCACGGATGACAGCAGTCATTTAGGTTGTGGATGGTGTGAGGTGTTACTATGGTTGTTGGACATCTGTCATGGGTGTGACTTAAGTATGTAAATCCAAGAGTGGTAACCTCTATGTGGGTAGTATGTGTGTACTCTGTGGTGTTGTCAGTCACTGTGCAATGGTAATGTGTTTGAGTGCATTGTCACAGTGTTGTACATGTCACTGTGTCCTTCTCCATTTCTGTAGCTGTCATGTGAGGTACCGTGGCAGCCATTGTGTGGTGTGGAAGGGTACACTGACCTACATGTCCATAGCTGACACACCATGTCTGCTCACACATAACATATGCAGGTATTCCAGGAATAGTGTGCCACTGTGAATATCATTGGGGGGACTATTGTACACATTTATGACCCTGTTCACCCCTGACACATGCAGTGGTGGGCAGCCAATCACATATCTGGTGGTTACTGGCGTAGGTGATTTGAAATGGGGTATGGTACTCCAGTTTTGACAGTGGTGTTCACTCCATGCCTTTGTCACCAGGCACCTGTTGCAATACATCTGTACACATGTGCCTCACTCAGAATATATATACATCTCTCTCTCACTATATATATATATATATATATATATATATATATATATATATATACATATATATATATACATATATATATATACATATATATATATATATATATATATATATACATACACACACATATGTATATAGATATATCTATCTATATATATATATATATATATATATATATATATATATGTGTATACATATACATATCGATGTACATATATTGCTATAGATGTGGAGAGGGGGGGTGTGTGACAGAGGGGGTGGGACAGGGGGAGTGTGAAATCGTCATATACAGTCATACCTGTAGATAGTCAGATCTGTCTATGTATATGTATCTACATATATCTACATCTGTATGTGTGTATTACATATATATGTTTGTGCATATTCTATCTATCGACATCTGTCTATGTATTCCTACATCCCTCTCTATGTATGTATACATATATGCATATTATATATATATATATATATATATATATATATATATACATACACACACACACAGATACATATATTGACATACATACATACGTATCCATATGATAGATAGGTATATCAACATGTTTGTTTACAAAACTGTATACACACACTAACATACTGCTAAACATACATAACTGTGAAACCTACTTTGTACATTGCACTACAACCTACATTCAACCTACATTGATATGTGCACATAGATGCCCTCACATACATATGTATGTACAGCCTTCACTGATAGTTGCTGTATGTCCCCTGCCCTGTGCACATCTTCATATACATATGGATACAGACCAATGACACATATGGAGGGTTCACAGTATGTAGACTTTTAAAGTGTTACTTTACATTACCTGTGTTTGTCACAGCTGCTTGTGTTGCCATCTGGTTTGGTGTCCTGCTGCTCCACTTGCCAGTTGTCAGCTTTCGAGTGGTTGTTGCTGACTAGTTTTGTTTGTGTATGTTTATTTTTTTTTCTCTCTCTCTCTCTGTCTCTCCCTACCTCCACAGGGTGCAATGAAAGTATTGCATGTGTGGACTAGGAGTACAGCATGCTTTTGTAGGTATCTGCATATGTCCATGTTATGGCCTCTGCACCAATTGTTAGCCAGCATTTGCTAATTGCATGCAGCCAGTTGTGTACTGATTGCAGTTCTCACTGTGATTCCAGGACAGTGCTATAAAAAGTTATGTGAGATAGGCGTGTCCCTTTCAGAGTTTAAGGGCAGGGACCATGCTGGTATGCTGTGGACACTGTTCTGTGAGTGTAAAGGTTATTATCCCTCTCATATTTCTGGCTGTGTTGTAGATTAACATTTCTCCATTCATTTCTCCAGTTTCCTGTACTAAGTGTGTATGTACACCGACACCTCGGACCACTACTACTGTTAATGTGGCTGTGTGCGCTTTCCTGTGGGACATGTGGTGTAACTGGTATATAGCAGTGGCTCTTGCACTTTGTTGCTATGGCTTCAATATTTGCCCTTTACATTCACTACTTGTATGCCTGCTAGGTGTCTTGACTGTAGTGTGTTTCTGTGGCTTTCCTAATTTCCATGTACATTCACACCTTGGAATGCTTGCTATATCTGCTAGGGTGTTACTGCATGAAGTGTGGTCTGGCCATGGTGTGGGCCTCGACATCTATTGGGGTATTTGAGTATGCTGCTGAGCAGGCCCCAGAGACTCTCAGGTGCATCTTTTATCTGCCTCATGGAATGGTACATATCAGTGGGGTACACCCATTAAATTGTCTGGTATTCTGCAGTTGTGACTGTGGGATAGCATGAGCATATGTATTACTACACTATTTCTGCCATGCAAGTGGTGCATACTTTCAGTACTTCATAGTTACCATTGCATGTGTTGTAACACCTTTCTGCCTACTGTTTGTACATTTCACAGGGAGTCTGTGGGGCATCCCTGTAACTCAGTCACTGTTGCTATGTCTAGGCTCTTAACTATTCAAATATGGCAGTGTCAGACCTCTCAAGTGTACAGATATTTTCAGGTTGTCCACATTTTTGCCTCATATTTTGGTCAATATCTCAAACAGCTTTTTCTGGCAAATCACTCTGGGCTCAAGTCAGACTATAGTGACAAACATTTAAGTTTCAGACTTCATACCCTTCCAAACATCCAACAAAATGCAGAACCTGTTACTCTCTGAACTGTCTAAGTTTGTTGTAGCATTATTTGGAATGTGTCCCTGTTTTTGGCCCTTTGCTCCACATTTTTTATTACTTAGTCCAGATGTGTTCCTGTAAGAGGTTGTGGGGTATGGGCAGTGATTATCCTGCTGTGAGTATGTGTGTGGCTTGCAAGGTGCTACAGTGACATTATTACCTACTAGCTACCAACTAGCATGGCTGTGTTCACACACTACTATTCTAGAAATCCACTACATTTGACAGTAAATATACATGACATGCTTTGTGTACTACACATCCTATATTCCCTTTACACTCATTCCTACTATTACATGATATATTTATTGTAGCACAATGTTCTTATATAACAGTCATGGCTTAGTGGTAAGTCATGCAGACTACTGTTTCCAAGGTCCCGGGTTCGGGACTGACAGTGGGATTTTATTTTGCTTTTGAGCAGACTACAGGATTTGTCATTCAGAGTGACTAAGGCACTTTTAAGCAGTTTTAACCGGGTTAGCGCTGGTTTGCACAGAGCTCACCCATGCGCACTGGCGTTCAGCTCCGCGCACACATGCTTACAACCGCTTAAAAGTGCTTACTCTTGTGCACACCTGCGCTATTTTCTTTGAAAGAAATTAAAATGGGGAGACAGGAAAGTGGTGAAAAAGGGGTCACAAAGAGGGTAAGACAGTAGGGAAACAAGGTTGGGTTGTGCAGGAGGGATGTAGGTAAGGCCCATAGCTGCCTATTTCTTCATCAGCAACAGCTGTGCATATGTTTGTAATTTGGTGTGACATTTGAAACCTTCCACCCCTGAGAGGTGTGAGGACAACAATAATACTTGTTGTACAGCCAGTTGTAATTGACAGTTTCCATGTCCAGCAGACAGGTGTGCAAAATGGGCAGCTATGTATGGGGCGTACTTTTTTTGTGGGTACAGAGTGCCCTTTTTTTTTTTTTTCCCTCAGGTGAGAGTGGTATGTCAGGTACAGGAAGTCAGTATAGCTGGGGAGGTAGGTTGAGTAGGTCAACAGACAAGACAAACAAGACGCATAAGGGGCGGTGTATGACATGTGGGGGGGGGGGGTTACACAACTGACAGGGATGGATGTTTGGATATCTAGAGCCCATGAGCCCACAGATGGCAACAGTGGAACCGATATCCCCACCCATGGGTAGCTGCCACTGTGCCTTCACAGCCCAGGATGGGGGCTGTGTAGACCAGGCAGCTGGCACGCCCATTAGTTGTGCCACCTGTACCTCAAGCTGGCATAGGGGCCCAAGAACAGCTTCCTGGATCTCCCTACGCACCACAGTCAGGACACTATGGAGGGTGAGTGTTTTTTCTCCTCCGGCCACACTTGCAGAGGGGGGACGAGCCCCATCCCCTGCAGCGCTTCCACCCGCAGGTGGCACAGAGCCACCAATGAAGGGTCCGGACTGGGCACTACTGCCAGGTGCACTCGCCAGCTGAGGTGGGTGTGCTGGAACCCGCCTTCCCTGTCGTCCTATGTTTTGCATTATGTCATGACAGTTTGGGTTAGTAATGTACAATACCATTCACAATTAGTTGTAACAGCATGCATTAGTATTCCCATTAACCAAACACCCAGATATTCAAACCATTGAACAGCAAGCATAACACATGCATATTTTGAACAGCAATACATAGTCCAACAACATGCAGGATTGATTGATGGCAACAGGCCATCAGGTTTGGATGCATGAACAGGGCAGATGCATCAACGTACATGCAAGTATGTATGAACCAACACAACAAATGTCCAGGGGTGTTAATTGTGATTGCACATACCAATTTCACGTGGAATGGATTATATGTGGTTATAGGGTAGGGTGAAGAAAATTTAATTAATTAACAACTTCAAACACCAATAGATATGCTGTACATTTCTAATAGCTGCAGATATATACACACTACAGTTCTGCCTACAGTTTCCCATGTGATAACTACTAAAAGTTGGTGATAGGAATGTTACTGCTACATCAATATACATTTTCATTTTTATTCATACACATTCATATCTGGCTCTGTTCAGCTACATCATCCTGCTACATTTGCTTTATATAGCTATAGACAACTGTGGATGTTTGGTATTTCAGACAACCATACTATCTGCATTATAGCAGACAGAGCAACATATCCAGATTTTGGGATACACATTCCAGCTGCAGTGACATTTTCAACACATTTTACAGTTTGGTTCTGCTTGTCACATTCATTTCATTCTGTACTGACTGCAGTATACTTTATTCAGGAGTTATTACTACTTTATTGGTGGATTCATAACTCTTTCCTCACACTCCCTCACTTGTTTTATTTTTACAATTCAGGATGGTACTTAATTCTAGGCTTTATTGACATGTTTTACCTGTAGTTATTACAATCCTTTCCAACAGCCTCACTTCTGTCATGTTTCTGTATTTCAACAGGGATATTTTTCACACGTGTTTTACTCAGCTTATGCAGCTGTACTTTTCAGCCTGCTGCAGGTTATTTACCATTATATTACAGGTGGGACATCTTTATTTCAGACTTTATTTCAGACTTTTTCATTTTTCTGTTTGGATTACAGACTGCATCACACTTTTGTAATCAAGCAATACTTGCAAACCCTCTTACACTGTTACTTGCACATTTTATATATATACATACATATATATATATATATATATATATATATATATCTATATATATATCTATATATCTATATATATCTATATATCTATCTATATATCTATCTATCTATATATCTATCTATCTATATATCTATATATATATATATATATATATATATATATATATATATATATATATATATATATATATATATATATATATATATATATATATTATAGATAGGTTTTACGGTTCTTTTACACAGACCTGAAGAAGTCTAGAAGGACGAAAGCGATCTTTGTTAACAACAGGTTATGAAAATAGAATATGATTTTTACAATTGATTTTTTACATGCAAAGTGTATATGTATATATTTATATATATTTTTTGATTGCCAAATGGACTAAGGTTGATATATTTCCAGCCATGTAGTATATTGTCTTGGATAAAATCACAGACATAATAATCAACTTAATAATCTGGTTAAATAAGAGGTACCACATCATTATACATTTTATTTAAGGTACATGTTCTTGTATCTTTCAGTTTTTCCCAGTTAGGGGTCACCACAGCGGAACTCCGGTCCACTAATGATTGGCAGTAGATTTTTACATACCGAGTTGCCAGCCCTGATGCACAACCTTCAAAGAAGGTACGCCCATTCACTCATGTCTCCACACACAAGACGCTTTAGCTGAGAATTGAACAGGACAATGTCTTACTGGGAGGCGACAACGCTACCGCAGCCATTATTTTATTTAAGGTACATAAGGGTTACATCATTATGACAGCTACTAAGCAGGGCGGGACCAGCTTGAATGTCACACTGATGGGGGAAGGGATGTGAATTTAATGTGTGTACCAATAACACTGTTTTAAAGCACAATAAACCACTCCCTTGCCTGAGATATATATATATATATATATATATATATATTTTCATATTCAAAAAGCCTGTGAGGAAACTATTACTCTATTTTTGTTTTACTTGGATCGCTTGTCTGTGTGCTTAATAAAGGATTTTCGACTGGAAACAGACTGCCTGCCTTGCTTGGATTACTTTCGAATACTTAGTAATTCTGTACAATTATATATTTTTTATTTTTTGACTTAAGTTTAAGTTCGCTACTTCTATGACTTTTGTCTGATCTGATTAATATAAAGTGATTAACTAGAGAATCTTTCTCACACAAGTTTCTTATACCATTTTGATATAAAGTAAATCAAGGCAAGACAGAAGTAAAAATAATGAATCAGAAACAAGAGGAGAGAGTAGAGTATCCACTAGAAAGAATGGTGGGGAAGAGATGCATTATCTAGGAATAAATACAGGGAAGTCTGGAAGAAGCAAAAAGAACACATGAAGGTATATTGGGAAAAAAGTTGAGAAAATGGGGTACCCCACAATTAGAACTAGATCAAAAGATACAGATCCTGCAGGTGTGTATTATAATATCTCAATCTGCATATGTGGGATAGGCCTTTAGGGAAATACTTAATAAAGCCTTTAAACAAAAAGCAAACAAATAAGTAGGGAAGTCATTGGGGGGGGGGGGGGTCCTAGAATAACATGGGGAAATTTGGCACTGCTTACATAAAGAAGAGGAATAGGATTCCTGAATTTAAAAAAAATCTGCAAGGTAGTAAATAGTTTAAGAATGGTAGACATAAGAGCATGAGGCAATATGGAAAACACAGAAGAAAGAGGAATTACAAAAAAGGAAGCGATAATGCTGGAGATCCCAAAAGACAACAGAGTCCTCCCATGGATGAGACCAATACGAGAGAAGATAAGTAAATATGGAGAGGAAGAATGGATAACTCCCACAGGAAGAACAAAAACAGGAGGAAAGTCTGTCAATAATGTGAAGGTGCACAAAGAAAATCAATATATTAGGATCAAAAACAATAAGAGGAAGGGTTAAAATATAGGAAGAACTTCAAGAGGAATAGGAATGACAGATTCCTACAAAGGGAATACCAAGGAGTGAAAAACAGTAACTGTATATTAGGGACAAATGGGGGAATCAGTAAGAAGTCCACAACAGATGCAATAAATGTGCGTAAAGAGACGAAAAGGAAAAATAATTGAGTGGGTGATTGAAAGGGGGTCTATATTAGAACATCGAAATCTCACAATTTCAAATGTTCTAATATCAACCCCTATTCAGCGAATGCTGAAAATAGCGAAATGACAAAAAAAAAATTTTTCCTAGGGAAAGAATTTGGTTGTTCATTTCTGTCATTTCGCTATTTTCAGCACTGTGGTGGAAAGTTACGGGTTGGGTTCAGGTAAGTGTGCGATTGGGCGCGGGTTAGGTGAGTTAGGGTTAGGTATGTGTGCAATTGTGTGGACGTGAGGGTTAGGGCAGGTTAGGTGAGTTTAGGTTAGGTATATGTGCAATTGTATGGACATGAGGGTTAGGGCGGGTTAGGTGGGTTAGGGCGCGAGTGAGGTGAGTGTGTGATAGTGACGGACCTTAGGGTTTGGGTTAAGGTAAATGGATAGTTAGCGGTGTTTGTACAGTTTAGTGTAGGGTTAGCTGTAAGATTTTAGGTGCATGTGTGTGGACTGCTGTTTGTTAGGTGTGCTTGTGTTGTGTGCATGCGTTTCGGAACAGCGAATGTTTTCCCTAGCAAAAAATTTGCTGTTCTGCATGTTCGATGTTTTCAGCGTTCGCTGAAAAGGGGTCGATGTTAGAACATTTAAAATTGTGAGATTTCAATGTTCTAATATAGACCCGATGAAAGGATGGAAGATGTAGATTCAGAATAAAAATAAGGATACTCTAGAGGAAGAGAGCATTACTTGGATAGAATAAACAGGGGAAGAAATGAGAGATAAAGCTCTCTAGATTTAATGGTTAAAGCCCAGAAATATAGAATCTTTGCACAGCAATGCCTCCACAAGTAAAACTTGCAAAGATGTTCCAAACAAGGAAGGGGGAATGCTGGAGATGAGAAAAAGGCAGGAACAATGACACACATTCTGGGTGTGCAGAAGACGGAGGGGGGGAATATAAAAGGGATGAAGAGCAGTGGATAAAAGAGAAAAGGTTGGGAGAGGTAGCACAAGCAAAAACTTTTTATTATAGGTCCTGCAGAGGAGATTTAAGATGAAGTAAGAGAATGAGTGGGAGTAACATTAGTGGGAGCAATAACTGATAGAAATAGAAAGGCCCAAAGGGGAGGGGACTCTGGATGTTGATAAGCAAGCATAGGGAAGAAGGGAGGGAGGGATGTTCTGCCTAAAGAAAAGAGAAATTTAGAAGACGATGGGAGAACTGGCAGGAAGGAGAAGTGGACTAAAATAAATAGATGGGCACTCAGACAAGAGATGGAAGAGAGACAAAGCCATTGTTGTTAACAGATAAAAGGAAATGTAAATCTAGGAAATGCATCAGCTGATAAAAATGCTTAGATTATGGACATGGAGAAGGAGAGCAAAACCTCCCAATGGACAGAAATAGAAATAAAATTAAAAATGTTGCCTTAATTGTAAATATTGATACTGGGATGGCAGGAATCGGTTAAAAGTAAAAGAACAGAATCAAAGATCACTAAAACATTTCTAGAATGGTCTGGTGTAGTGAATTTGAGATAATTTAGCTTTTCGTGACTCTGTGTTGAATGTGTGCCCAGAGGTGATGCGGTGCTGGACTTTTGCTGAGACTTAGTCCTTATGGGTCTAGGAGGCTTTGATAATGTCCCTTTACAGCCTCAGCAGAAGACATTTTAGTACTGGTGTAGAGTGTGGCAGTTTTGATTTTTTACTCAAGCCCATGTTTTTTTTGTGACAGTTAGGCCACCATATCTGTTAAATATTTGTATGTCTCCAATATTTGTATCCCTTACAAACAGAATTCCGTATGTTGAGTAAGAGTTCATTACCTGTGAGCATAAGGCAGCTATTACACTGCCCAAGTGCTACAAGGCTGGCAACATAAGGGAAACGAGCAGGGTGACCTTCCACCTTGGGACTGGACTGTGCACTAAACAGGCAAGAAGATATGGGGGAAGACAGCAGCTCAAGCTTAATCAGTCTATGAGGAGGAAACATCCAGTTTGATCTTCTAGTTCACACTAGTACAAGTAAATGAGATGAGACAGAGGAGCTTCCAATGACAATTTGTATGAAGGGCAGGTGAACAGACAAAACCAACAGTGGATGGGTTTGGAGGACCCCCTGTATTCAGGATCTATGGAAAACTATGAGAAATAGTACTGAAAAAGAGAAAAGGGAAACACTTTGTAAAATTATACCTCTGTACTTGACATCAACCAATGAAAGGGGAAAGAAAGGGATCTTATGACCAAATTAATATATTGAGCAGACAACAGGAGTGACACTGGGTATAAGAACACAAGGACCAGGGCAGGATTTTTCATTCACTTAGCCTGTTGCTGGATAGCCTGATTCTGGCCCACAAATCTTTCTTTGGCCATAATTGCAACCTACCCCTGGCTGGAAGCAATTGCAATGCATGCAACTCATCCAAGTTTTCAATTTCGGTCACAAAAATTTAACCAGAATTTAATTTCAAAAGTAGAAAACTTAAAAGACAAACACAGTGCAGCTGTTTAGTGGAATTAGTGAATAAAAGTTTAACAAGCTTACTACAATTTATCTAGATGATATATGGTTAGTAACGGATTGTGTGAATGATGTTCCCTACACTGAGGCTGAAAATAATGCAATGCTTATTTCATTTTCTTAAAGGATAGAGAGGCTTCACTGCCTATAACATTACAATATACACGTATGTATGTATATATACATATATGTATGTATTTGTGTGTGTGTGGGTGCGCGCATGCGATTATATACATTTGAGATTTTTTGTGATAGAATCAGCACTAGTCAAGTTTCATTCATTTGAACACAACGTCACCTATATTGACTACGAATTTAAAAGACTTAAGACATACCAGCATTACAGATCACAAAAACAAACCTCGTAAGGTTTCCTTTTTGAGATCAACATACTACACATGGAACACTGGTAAAGCCAAGCCACCTAACCCTTTCATTATCAAATACCTTATGTCATTATAACCAAGAGCCTGACAAAAAAGATTTATTCATAAAAATACATTTATACTAAATGTTACATACTTTACTAAATCTACTTTTCGAGCTTTAATCCTGGGCCTCCACTGAAAAGGAGGTCTTGCACCCAGTCAGACTTTTCCAGTTATCAAAACCATTAAATAAATAAATAAAATTGCTCTACATGAGGTGTTCTGGACCCACAATCTCAACTTAAATGCACTAATTCCATGGTTTCACAAGCACAACTACAGAGAAATCATCATCATAATAAAGTCAAGCACAGTCAGAGTCTACTGTGTGACACTCCGAAAACAGGACACCTAAACAAACCATCATTTGAACAAACATGTTTTATATTTATATATACTTTTGGACACATTATTTGGACAAAGGGCAAGAATACTGAATACATTATTTTCAAAGAAAACTTAATAAACAATGTATATGGAAAAAATAAATAGAATACTTATGTTTTGTAGAGGAGTTTTAATTTTTCTCTTTCTGCAAACTCAGGGTTTGTATATTTAACTTAGCAGAGGTCGGGGGTATGCAATCCTCCAGGTCTATGTTAAAACACTGACAAGCCAGAATGTTGATATTCATGTAACAGACCGCAGCAGAGTGAAACAGTTTTGCTCAATAAAGTGGACTTCTAATTGCCATTCAACCAGTCTTGAAACTGCAAGGCACGAAATCAAACTCGTTTAAAACGAGAGTATTCTCCTCACTCATAGTATCCACAAATGACGCCAACTGCTGAAAATCTTCTTTATTTAATAAACATGACCAACTTTAACTCACATAATCCACTAGTTTAGCGCTTTCATCTGCCAAGCACAGACTTCCTCAGAACTAGTGAGACAAACAAATTCCAGCATTTAAAAAACATTTTTGGCGCCAACACTGTCATTGTTTCTTAAAGTAACATACTATTCACAGTACAAAGGGAAACATATTGTTCATAGCACTAGAATAGCGTGGATACATAGTGGATGACTTTAAAAACTTTTTCTGTTTGTACTACTTATGACTATATGCACTGCAATAGATCCAAGCATAAATACCATAAAATAATAATATAATAAGCTAGCAAAAACTATTACCCTTACATATACTAAGCTAAACTTCATAATGGAATTCATTTGATGATGTGAAATATAAAATGTTGCTGAATGATTAAATATATATATAAATATAATTATAAATACAAATATAAAAATAAATATAATATAAGTATAAGTACATTTATATATCAATAAGAAGATTAAAATTGTTGAAAAATTATTGAAAATGTTAAAAATTGTTAAAAATTATTAAAAATTGTTGACTGCTGAAACTTAACATGGCTATACCAGGATTTATATGTATTACAAAATAAGAGAATTTATATGCGTGACAAAAATAAAGGTGTGACAACAATGATTAAATAATCAACATTAATAATTTTGTAAATTAGTGTGTTTTTTCAATGGGAGTCCAATATCAAAAAAGGTCTAATACTGATATATTCATTGATACCTGGACTCCTGGTGGAATCAGTAAGCATCTGCCATTTACTTTCCTATGCAAGGAAAGTAAATGGCAGATGCTTACTGATTCCACCAGGAGTCCAGGTATCAATGAATATATCAGTATTAGACCTTTTTTGATATTGGACTCCCATTGAAAAAACTCACTAATTTACAAAATTATTAATGTTGATTTAATCATTGTTGTCACACCTTTATTTTTGTCACATATAAATTCTCTTATTTTGTAATACATATAAATTCTGGTATAGCCATGTTAAGTTTCAGCAGTCAACAATTTTTAATAATATTTAACAATTTTTAACATTTTTAATAATTTTTCAACAATTTTAATTTCTTATTGATATATAAATGTACTTATACTTATATTATATTTATTTTCATATTTATATTTATATTTGTATTTATAATTATATTTATATATATATTTAATCATTCAGCAACATTTTATATTTCACATCATCAAATTAATTATTAATTCCATTATGAAGTTTAGCTTAGTATATGTAAGGGTAATAGTTTTTGCTAGCTTATTATATTATTATTTTATGGTATTTATGCTTGGATCTACTGCAGTGCATATAGTCATAAGTAGTACAAACAGAAAAAGTTTTTTTTAAAAAGTCCACTATGTATCCACGTTATTCTAGTGCTATGAACAATATGTTTCCCTTTGTACTGTGAATAGTATGTTACTTTAAGAAACAATGACAGAGTTGGCACCAAAAATGTTTTCTAAATGCTGGAATTTGTTTGTCTCACTAGTTCTGAGGAAGTCTGCGCTTGGCAGATGAAAGCGCTAAACTAGTGGATTATGTGAGTAAAAGTTTGTCATGTTTATTAAATAAAGAAGATTTTCAGCAGTTGGCGTCTTTTGTGGATACTACGAGTGAGGAGAATACTCTCGTTTTAAAGGAGTTTGATTTCGTGCCTTGCAGTTTCAGTTACTTGATTCAATTATCAGCGTTTGTTAGATACTGAGGTTTGGGTTTCATTTGTGGTAAATACCCTTGTTGCCACGGACATTGTGTTAGTGCATCACTGTTCCAGTTACGTGTCTTTCTACTCAGCATTTGCCAGAAACCGGTGTTTTGGTTTCATTCAACTGGTCTTGTACACATACAGGATTAACATTCAAAATATCTATCACACATTGTGCGGGTGCATTGTGTAGTTGTAAAAAAAAAAAAAATACTGAATTTATGCACAGATGACCGATTCATCATTTTGTTGAGCAGATAAGTAGTACACAGGAAAAGTAATGTTTGACTGAAAATGTTAGATCTGTTAGTGCGAGTATTCATTGGTTAGGATTAGACTAAATACTGGGTAAGGGGGAGGATAGATCTACTGGTTTGCATATTTGGTTTCTGTTGTGCTCTTTTGTTTTTTGTAGTGGCATTGTTAGGGAAAGGGATTTTAGTACTGGGATGCATAGTTAGTGCCCTGCACCACCTTACTCAAGTTTGTGAAGAAGGGAACAGGAGACAAGGATATCTGGTCAAGAAATTGATGCATTTCCTGAGATCATCAGAGACCAGCCAAGAGATGGTGACACAACATCCATATTCTATGGAAAAATGGTGATGATCAGAGGTGTGGCTAGCTATTCGTACACCCAGTGTCATCTCTTCATCTCCTGATCTGGTACATCCCCCTTAAATTTTAGTTTAGGATAGTACAAAAAAAGTTCCTGTCCTGACACAAAGAATACAAAAAAAATTGGGTCTATATCATATAATCTAACTGTGTTAAGTCCAAACACTAGCAAAAAGAACCAGCAAGACAACCACGGCAATAGTCTCCATATAAAATCAATAAAAGGACAAGTGCTTTCGCATATGAAATATGCTTCTTCAGATCCTATAAACTATTTAAAACAGCAAGAAATATTTATAATACAAAATGCAACAAAATTGGAGCCAAAATGACATCACTACTAATACAGGGTGAATCATCTCTTGGGTTTACACCCATTCAAGATAGGTTTGACGCTAACAATTATTCAAACCTGGATGTCTGTGTGCTTGCATCCTCAAGATCCATCTTAGTTCTATTTGTTTTAGATGGTTGTTAACATCACCACCCCTAAAGTTCTTATTAAAACACTGTAAGACTCTGAATAAAAACTGGTGGTCAGGATGTTCTATCAGATGTTTCACTAGGGCATCCCTAATGTCCCCTTTTCTCATATCAGAAATGTGTTTATAAACCCTATCCCTTAGCCGTTGGATAGTCTTGCCCACATAAAAGCAAGGACAAGAATCACAAGTGGCCAAATACACAAGATGTGCAGTAGTGCAATCTGCATAGAACCTAGGTTTAAACTCAAATGTTAACGTAGGATGAATAAAGACTTGCACTTTGGTTATAACCTTACAAACACTACAGTGCCTACAGGGATATGTCCCTAACCGTTGATCTCCATGTGCCCTTTCTTTCACTACATAGCAACTGTTTAAGATTGTTGCTATTACGATAGGTAAAGCTGGGTACATTGCCAACAAAATTGGCAGTTGCAGTATCCAAGGTTAATAGGTGCCAATGTTTCAACAAAATGATCTTATTATTGTCGCTAGTAAATTTGGTCACAAAAGAAGTCATCTGCCTTCTCCTTCCCCTATTCCTATCATGTCTAAGTTTATTCATTGTACTGCCCACATTCCTTGTGTCCACACCTACTCCAATTTGATCCCAACTGGGGTGATTCAAAGTGGTCATTTGCTGGCTACCCATAACAATCACATCTCTGACCATCATTTTGTCATAACCTCTCTCTATGAACATCCTTTCCAGGGTATGTTAATGCCTCAAATCCTCCTCTGTTGCATATCCTAGATAACCCAAAAAACTGACAACTATGCTAGGAAAGACATGTCTGGGATGCATGTTGTCTCTACTCCAGAGACCACAGAGCCAACAAGGTTTCCTATACAGAGTTGTAGAGAGTCCACCTTGGTTATTTCTAGAGATAGAAACATCCAAAAGGTCAACTTGACTAAAGGAATGTGTGGCAGTAAAATGAAAAAAACTTTTAGTAGATTCCAAATATTCAATATAGTGAAGGGAAGGTACAACCCCCTCCCAAAAAAATAAAATCATCCACAAATTGCCTGCATAATCTAGCTCCTTTGCTTAAAGGACTCTCATATAAATTATTACATTCCCAGAAGTGCATGACCAAATCCGCGTATGAATTTGCACATGGGGTGCCCATAGTAACACCCCATTTCTGTAGAAATAGTTGTTCCTCAAACATGAACACATTGTTACTTAAAATCAACTCCAAAAAGTACAAACTAGATTTGCATCATATTGTGGACAATGGTCCCTGTTACTCAAAATGTGCCTGCTTTTATGCCATAATCATTGGGTATAGAGGTGAAGAAATTCCTCACATCCATGGTGACCATCAAAAGGCACAAAGTGTCATTAACAGATGTAAATTCAAGTAAATCATGCAAACATGCATAGTATCCTTTAAAATGCCAACAGACAAAAACCACTTGATTCAGTTTCCCCTCTACATACACAGATATGGACTCAGTCACCCAACCCCCTCCAGCAACTATTGGTCTCATTGGTGGCGCTGTCTGATTTATGTATCTTGGGTAGCCCTTTAATAAGGGGCACAGTCGGAAAAGGCACATGGAGAAACTGATAGATGAACAGACAATCCCCTATATTCTTAGTAATGACTCTCAATTGATTCCAATTTATTGGATAGTATGTTTCATCTAACACTTCATACATTACTGCATCGCCCTTATCAGATGGTCTAATAATCAAATCAAGATTGTTCATTAAGCCATTCACTGCTATTCAAATTGTAGAAATCATTATGTTTATAGTTATTCAAAGCCGTGTAGAGTTCCTGTTCACAAATACGCACAAAAAATTCAATGTGGGCTGATATCGCGGGAGAAAAAGAACTAGGCTTTGTATGAGACAGCAATAAATTCACTAGACTCACCAAACAATCTCAACGCTAAACTGCGTGCAGAGAGTCTCAAGTCGGTTAAAACATCATTCACTTTAGCTGGTGTTGCCGGGACAAATGTCAAACCTCTGTCCAACAGAGAGAGCTCATGTTGGCTTAGCTGGTGACCAGATAACTTCACCAAGCCTTTCAACTCCGCATCTTCTGATTCACCAGAACTCTCTCCAGGGATATCTTTCTTTTCTGTCTTCCTCTGCTGGTCGAGCAAGGACACTGCGACCTTCTCTGCTATATGGGAAGCAGTAAACTCTCCATGTTGGCAAACATTGACTGCGTGGGTCTCACTCCTGCCATAGCAGAACTCATATTCTGTTTTTGAAGTGCTTGTTGGTTAGAAGGAGCGTACATCATACCGATGGACTTATCGGTAACATTGTAGTGTTCACAACCACAAGCAGTTCCATTATATGAATCCCCATTCATTTCCAGAGGCTCAGATGCTGTAATCAGAGAAGAAGTGGGGGGCGTGTCAGTCACTGTCCCTTTTTGATGATCCAATGTAGCTATTTCAGCTCTCCGTTGCTTATCATTCACAGTCTCAATATGATGCTCATAGTTTAAGGCCATGCAAACACGTTCCCCAATTGGAAATCATTGCGGTCTCTCTGTAATTTCCTTTGCTTAGTCTGTCTTAGCCTCATTTCATAAAATGCAACTTTTGAATAAACATTATCAAGGCGACTGGTGTAAATATCACCTTGATAATGTAGCAAAAGGTCATTGTGTACCTGTTAAGTCTTAAATCAGTAGCTGGTCTTCCAACGGTTTAAAATAATCCACCATTAATTTAATGTAATTAAAACCACATTCCAGAGATTTAGTTGTTGCCATCTTTTGGAGCAAGTCCAGATATGCATCTCCACAGGTCGGTATACATAACACTCGCATGCCTCTGGGTATAATGTGGAAGTGCAAGCATGATTCCATGTGTAACCATTGCCAAGTAAATCGTTTTAATTTATACAGATCATTCTCTAGATCTCCAAGTGTTTCCAAAAATGTCTCAAACTCAGCAACATCCTGTTGTGGAGTAGAGGAAGCACCATATTCAAAAGTCAAAGTCAGGAGCGGATTCTCCTGACACTTAGAAATATCATTCTACTTTTCACATAGCCGTTCTCTCACCAAGGATGGAACCTCAGTCACAGACTCATCATCAGCCATGTGTAAATGCTGGAGAACAAACCAACAAGCCAAAAAATAATTCACCAGTGTGTACTGAATGTCCAAGCAGGAAGACCAAACAGTAGCAAAAAGAACCAGGACAACCATGGCAATAGTCTCCACTTTAATAAAAACACATATAAAAATCAATGAATCCATAAAAGGACAAGCACTGCATATGAAATATGCTTCTTCAGATCCTATAAACTCTTTAAAAGATCAAGAAATATTTATAATACAAAACAACCAATCATGATGCAACAAAGTTGGAGCCAAAATAACATCACTACTAATATAGGGTGAATCATCTCTTGGGTTTACGCCCATTCAAGATAGGTTTGATGCTAACACAATTATTCAACCCTGGATGTCTGTGTGCTTGCATCCTCAAGATCCATCTCAGTTCAAACACCACATCATCAAACTGACAACTCAGAAACATAATTAGTCCAAACACTCAAAACTGCGAAAAACAGAACTCTGAAAAGCAACGGTCAGCCAGCTTTACACCCACAACACACACTTTTACACAATTACTAATGTGGTGGGGCTGTACCCCCCCCACACACCCCCTACTTAAATATACCAACTCCGAGATCGCACCACAGTGGAGACTTCATGCATATGTACAGAAGGGCCAACCATAACCATTCGGAGTTCCGATCTTCAAAGTTTTGAGTGTTCTGACTAATTACGTTTCGGAGTATTCATTTCGATGTTGTGGTGTTCGGACTTCTCATGGATTCAACATTATTATATAAACCCCCCAAAAAATCTATCCTTTTATAGTCTAGAAAACTGAATACCAGCATTCATTTCTGAACCCCAGGATGCACTGAAGACTGATCAGGATATGCTGCTTGCATCCCCTAACACTTTGCACCCAGGTCGGTTGTATATTTTGCTCCAGCCCAACTATGCCTCTGATGTCTTAAAGTTAGGTCTCAAAAATAACATGACAATCCAATTTTAATATTTGTCTTTTTATACTTTTTCATGAATTGACTTGCATAAGCACAAACCAATAAAATTATTTAATTTGTCTTAATCATAAATCTGAATATGCACTGTTATGGGATACTTGCTGAATCATGTTTTCTTATCCAGACTAACCTGACAGCTGGTTTGAACAATACAGGTTATTCCATAAACCTAGCAAATGTCAGACTACAAACATGTTGAAGTTGAAATGTGTTTCAATACAAAATTACTTTGTAGGGCATTAAGAACAGTTTTCTTGCATGTAATTTCTTTGCTAATATCCTTTGTATGAATGTGTATGCTTATTCAATTTAAAGTTTTGAATCTGGTTAATTTAGAAAAATGTAACCAGGATTTTTTTTTCTTTTCCCCAAACTGAGCTCACGGGTCTCTGCTTCCAGCCCAACAAACAAAAACATTGGACAGTTATTGCCTCCATGCTCTATAAGCATTAGTTGAGCCTCTCCAAATGTCCTGAGAAAGTTTATGAGGCAACAAGTATCCTTGATAATCCTGGGATCTTTATTTCTTCATCCATTGTTGATTTGACATTGGCTAGAGTGCAGCATGAACACATCATGAAACTGTTTAATAGTACACATTTTTTTTCTTCAGTTGGGACTTGGTTTGTTCAACATCCAGTCACAGATCATGGGGCAACCAGATAAGTGAAGTTGCAAGTTGATGTGTAAGCAAGATAAACCACTTTTCACTTTATTTTTTCCTATAAAAATAATGCAATTAAAGTATTTGACTTCAAAATGCAGAAAGAACACCTTTACATATAACAGCAAAATACAGTCTAAGTATCATGTCAGATACCTAGAGCGAGCAGGCTGGAGGCATATGACAATTGTTTTTTTTTTTCATAAGTTAATCCATGCTTCAAGACACACTATCTAGTTCAAGACTGTGGTATTACTTAAGCCTAGCCTGCTAATACAATAGTCACAAGGCAAAGATACTGATCCTGATCAGCAAGCCAGTCTGTCACAGGCTGCACACATCCAAACAAACACAGGTTTACACACCTGAGGATTGTCAAGTTCATCTGCAGAATGTCTTTGAAGCTACAACATCTTACAAAACCCCACACAGATACTGAATGTATATAAAGGTAGGCATTCTCTACACAAAGCAATACAGCCAGAAATCTAACTGACGAACAATGGGTTGGAGTGGCAGCAACCATGAGCACTGATTTTGGCACCCTATCATGCATTTTTTGAGGGAGGTGGGTCTAAATATCTGCATTAGAATCATGATTAGTTTGTATGAAGACCGAAGCTTTTTTTTTTTTTTTTTCAGGAAATCCTCTAAAGACCTTTTGAGAGTTTAGCTATCACATATTTATCCAGGTCTTAACCGTATAATCTGGAAGTTATCAATCATCCCCAAAGACATACTTCAACTAACAGCAAAGAAATGTCATGCTGAGCATTCATTTACATGGTTGTAAATGCAAAATGGACAAGTTTACAGTATTAAATACAATAACATGTCAAACCAAATATCACTGGCCAAAACGTTGGAACAGTGAACAGCATTTAATCAATATCTTTTTCAGAAACAAATAAATCTGCAGAAATTATAAAAAAAAATGATACACAAGTAAAATATATTGATTAAACTTTTTCATCATTCCAAAGTTTTTGGTCAGTTTTGTTTGGACTATTTATTTATTGGCATGTGTTTACCGGGAAAGTCTAACTGGCCCAACTGTGTCCATTTTCAGCGGAGGCCCTGGGAGAAAAGCTCCGGTTAACACACAGTACAAAAGAAATATTTCATACAGGCACGTTTTTACATATAATAAGGCTTCAACAAGAACAAGTCTAAGGTTACAGACACTATAGCTTCACAATAAATATAATTAGTTTTATACAAGAAGGCAGCAATCACTATGTGCATAATACATGTGTTAACACAATACATTGTTTTGAAAGTTCACTTAGGATCATTATAATTTGAAGAGAACTTGGTAGTTAATATGTTACATACAACTGTGAAAACACTACATCTAGATGGAGGACTAAGTAAAAAAATGTGAGCAGAAGGTTTGTAAGAGAAGAGGGGTAATTTAAGTTTTACAGTGTGGAACGGAGAGGTGAGCTGCATGTTGGAGAAATGATAGTACGGTAGTAAGAAGGTTAGAATGAAGGTGAAATAAGAGGCCTGGAGAAGGAGAGGTCGGGGAAGGGGGTTTGGATATGTAACCGTGGATGTGGGGAGAAAAGACCTGATGTGGTCGAGAGCTAAATATTAGTTCTATATATAAAATGGCATTGCGGTAGGTGGGACAAAGAGGGATTTGTATCTAAAATATCAGCCTGGATTAGAGCAAGAGCAGATCCAAGACTTGGAAATTCCTTCGGGGAATGTTTGAATGTAGCAAAGTTAGCATTATTCCTGAGACAGAGAAGTAGCGTTCTCCATGTTTTAGCTACAGAGTAGGAGTAGAGCCGATGGCATGGAGATCTAGCAGATTTGGAGTGTGAAAGGAGTGATTTGTCTTTAGAATAAAAAGCTTTATTGGGCAAGTATATACTTAGTACAGGGCTCAGTGTGGGCCATGAAGCTGGTTTGTAGATGATGCTGTGGGCAGTTAAGAGTTGAAGGGAAAACAGATGGTAGTTCAAGCCACAGCTGCGCAGTGATGGGAGTATCATTTTATTCCTGTAGCACACTTGGCAATTTTGTTATAATTTGGAGTTTTGTTTTTAGAGATGCTTGTAGGTTAGTTAGAACTGGAGCCCCCATACAGGAGTGAGGGTAGTATGCAGGTCTGAGCCAGAATAGGTTTGGCAGATGTGCTCAGGAAGTCTTTATTCCTGCAGAGCATGTAAAGTCTTTTTTATTTTTTTTGTCGGTCAAATTTGGGGTTATCTGTTACCCTAAAAGTTTTGGGGAACTAGTTTTTTTTCCAGTATAGTTTAAGGAGCAGTGGCGGCTGGTGACTTCAAATCAAAGGGGGGCTGCAGGAGACAGCTGAATGGGTGGGGTCAATGGGAAGGGGTGTGGCCAACTAGAAAGGGGAGGAGCTATGCTCAAAACCTCAAAAACTAACTAAATACACTGCCGTGTGTGCCAAACCGTCATTATGAGAGTCCAATCAAGACAAAATGAAGTGTGATAGAATAAAAATATTTCAATGCATTGGCTGCATGACAGCTTGCTTAATATCTAGATGGAAACAAAAAGGTTGTGAGGCATGAAAAAATAAATTACTTTTTAAATACATTAATGGAATGCCAGTCAAAATCAAGTATAAGAAAAAGAAAGCAGCACACAACTCAAGCCACTTCTTGCACTGCAATTCTAATTATAATTTATATTCAGCTTTATTAAAGTACCAAGTAACATGCTGGAAGTAGAAATCTTTGATGCCCCCACTTGTAAAAATGTTCCTTATCCAAAAACGACCTGCTGCCTGACAACTCTCTACTTGTTTCATGGGGAAAACATGATCAAAGTAAAAAATGAAAAGCAAACAAAAAATAAGTTTGATACATTGCTTAAAAGGATTACTGTACAGGTTATGGACCACACGATTGGCATTCTGTTTAGTTTACGGGTAAAGCCTGCAGAGATGACAGGAAGTCTCCAAGTATAATGAGCTTCTTAAAATAATGTAATCCTGTCCTTTATTACAAATACTGTCATATGCATTTCAATACCCAAGGCTTATATATTATCTAGTTAAGTATTCTCTACATGGCAACAACAGAAAGGCTTTCATTGTTGGCAATTCTTTAACAGTATGCTTATTAAAGCTTACTTGCATCTTACAATATCAGCCAAGCTTACCTGATGGTCATTAAAGTATTGCTACTTAAACACAGAGCAACAGGCACTTTGAGTAATAAGCATAAATCAACAGTACAAAAATATGGCAAAAACCAGACCATTCTGCAAAAATCAAGGACAGATGAAAAGCCACTCTAGTACTTGTGTCTACCTTGGATGGGGGGGATACTCTGCACATTTACACTGCATAACTACTCCTTGCCTTGCTTCGACACATCCAGAGTCACTACATGCGGGAGTGGGGTGCAACAAGTATGTCACAATTTGAAATGTCTCTGGCTGACTGTGATGGCCCTGACACATTTGTCATATCTCTCAACCTCAGAGCAAGAAATCTGGACAAAGCCATACAAAGAAGTGGGACAAAGGCCCAAAAATAAGGACAATTTTTTAAATATTGCTCTTATAAACCTAGAAAGATAATAGAATAGGTTTTGCATTAGTATGAATTTACTGAAGGGTATGAAATCTGAAATGTCTGTCATTATTTTCTAACTTCAGTCTTTAATGATTTGTCACTAATTTGCCAAAAAAACAAAATTTTATGAAAAATGGACCAAAAATGTGATGTAAAAATATAAAATAGCCACATAATACAGCTGGGAACCTGTCAAAGAAGGGACACTTTAATATTAGTACTGCTAACTTGAGCAGCTGACAAAATTAAAGAATCTACATGCATTTCTGAAATAAAAGTAATCTATAACTCTGATTATTACAGTTATTTATTAATTGTAAACCCTCCACGTTTTCTTGCAAAATTGCTATTATGCGGAGGGATTATTAGGGTAAGAGCAACATTTTGAGCCAAAATCAGGGACAGTTGAGAGGTCTGGCTATGCCTAATTCTATAAAGCAATTTATTTGCATGTACCTCTCAACCTGTTAATGCAATAAATCTGGACAAGGCCAAATATATTGGGGGAACATATAAACAGTACTAAAAATTGCTCTCGTATAAACTGAGAGTTGATAGAACAACAGGTCTTACTTTAGCATGCATTTTTCTGAAGGTTATGAAGTCTGAAACTCAGCGTGTCATTATTTAGTGACTTAATTCCTAAATTATTTGCCAGAAAACCACAAATTTTATGAGGAACAAACCAAAAATAAGAAGCAAAAATCTATTAATTCTTTGAAAATCTGAACAGTTGGGAGTTGTAGTTCAGCTGGGGCTGTCTAAGTTTTCCGCCCTTCCCCCTCACAAAATCATGGTCGAATGGAGACCCCCCCCCCCCCGCAGCCATTCCAATGATCCATTACTTGGCTATTTCACTCCATTTACCATAAACACTAATGTGCATACTGCTTTACTTCTATGGTGATTTGGACTTCATTTGAAAGTTTTATTTTGCATTTTACAGCACAAACACTAAGACATCTGCTAAACAAACTTTGCATTAAAACCTCTGCCCCTGAAACTCACATTCATTGAAACAGCACTGAAACCCATATTCAAAGAAAATACATTTTACCAGTGGTAGATAAAGATTAATTCTGGGCTGTTTTCAAATAGGCCCCTTGCATATGAAACATACATGTGATCTTTGATACACCTTCCTATTGTTTTGAACATTTTTCCAGTAAACAAAATGCATGCACCCATAATGTCAAAACTGCCCAATTCAGAACATCTTTCCAGTAAACAATGAAACAAAATGCATGCACCCATAATGTCAAAACTGCCCAGTTCATAACATTTCCATCATAAAAGTCTACTCAAACTTCTACAGTCCACCATTATCAGTAAATATGCATAATTCTACAGTCCACCATTATCAGTAAATATGCACAATCTCTGAAGTAAAATAGTCATCTAAATAATTCCACATTAAATCTGTAACTAATGAAGAGGTTGCTGCTAGCAAACACCTTTATATTTCATGGTTTCATCGAAAAATAGTGTCTGATGCCCCTGAGGAATAACTTGCCTATATTACATTAAAATAAGCTAGTAATATTGCAATAGGAAATGGATGGCAGACTGATAACAGGCTCATAGTTAGTATCTTAACTTTTTCAGTACGGCAGCATTCACCCCTTGTGGGAGTAGAACCAACAACCTTCTGCATCAAAAGCAAGTACACAACCTGTTGTGCTATTAACAATGCAAGCTGACTTAGCATAAGCAGCACTAAACTTCTCTTCCCCTGCAGCTCTCAGCTCCTTGTAAAATCTACTCAATACTCAACTGCATCTCAACTTCGCAGCACAAGAAATCTGGAAAAAGCCAAATTTATTGGGGGAGGGTCAAAAGCCCAAAAAACAGGGACACATTAAACATTGCTTGTATAATCTTGGAAAGTTGCTAGAATAAAATGCTGCGTTACCACCATACATTTTACTGTAAGGTCCCTGTGCAAAAGAGTCAGAGCAACATACCATTATGTCAAATCAGCTGCTTTGTGAAAGAAAAATGCTGTGTTACCACCATACATTTTACTACCAATGTCCCTGTGCAAAACAGTCAGAGCAACATACCACTACGCCAAATCAGCTGCTTTGTGAAAGAGCGGAAGACTGAAACTTAAATGGCTATCATTTAATGAATTCAGTTCTCACCATAGCTTTAAACCTCTTAGCCCAAAACACCTGGACAAACCCAGTAATGAGGGAATACAGCCCTCAAACATATTCAGTGAATTCAGTTCTTGCCATAGCGGTCAACCTTAGCACAAAAAACCTGGACAAAGCCAACAATGGGGTAATACAGTCCCAAAAATAAGGACAAATTTCAAATATTCATCTTATAAACTTAGAAATTTGCTAGAATAAAAGGTTGTGTTACTATGTATTTTCTGAAGAATATGAAGTCTGAAATTCAAATGCCTGTCAATTTTACTTCTGACGGAACAAAAACAATTTTCAGCAGAGGCCCAGGGAGAAATACTGCAGACACATGTCTTTGTAAAATGGCAGGACAGCAGAGCAAATCCACACAAACACAGGGATGAGATGCAGACTCCACACAGAAGGCAACCCAGCTAAGAATCAAACCAGAAAACCTACAGCTGTGAGGCAACAATGCTACGACTGCACCATCAAAAATGTAAGGCATTAAACATTCAGAAAACTGAAGTCTGAAATTCAAATGCCTGTCAATTTTATTTAACATTTGTTAATCAGGACAGTCTGACTTGGAACAAAAAAAAAATTTTCAACAGAGGCCCAGGAAGAAATAATGCAGACATGTCTTTGTAACATGGGAGGACACAAAAGCAAACAAACACAGGGAGAAGATGCAGACCCCACACAGAAGGCACCCCAGCCAAGAATCAAACCTGAGAACCTGTAGCTGTGAGGCAACAATGCTACCACTGCACCATCAAATATCAAGCATTGCAACATTTAGAAACCACAGATATTATGAGGAACAGATCAGATCAAATATGAGGCAAAAATCTGCAATTTTTTTTTTTACAAATGGTGGTGGGTAGGGAATTCAGGTCCTTAACACCTGCATACAAGGTACAGGGTTCAAGCCTGAGGTATTCCCTACCACACCACCATGAGTCTGATCCTATCCCTTCGTGCCATTAAATCTACACACACCTGATCCCATCCTTTCCTGCCATTAAATCCACACACACCTGATCCCATCCCTTCGTGCCATTAAATCCACACACACCTGATCCCATCCCTTCATGCCATTAAATCCACCCACACCTGATCCCATCCCTTCGTGCCATTAAATCCATACACACACACCCAATCCCATCCCTTCGTGCCATTAAATCCATAGCTGTTAGTGCACTACAAACCTGCCCACGCATTACGTCTGTTGGAGCACATCCACCACGCTAGATGTTCTTCCCCCGACGAGACTCCAGCCTGCCGACGTTGCAGTCAGAGTCCGATCTGTTTCTAGCGACAGTCTATGCAGTTACAACTGGATAGACTTCTGGGATCTCTGCTCTTACGTTTCCCAGTCCGGACTGCTGCTGAAACAGTCTGCACATGCTCCAGACCATCTCGGCAGCAGTTCGGACTAGTGCGCATGCGCGAAAGTCCGCGAATTTTAATTTTTTTTATCTTTTATTTTCTTTAATTTCTTTATTTTTACAGCTGGTGGGGCTGCAGTCCGGCAGTCCAATAGCACGGGCCACCCCTGTTAAGGAGTGAATATTGAAGTGGCCTTTGTCAGAGAGAGAGAGAGTTATTGGGAAAGAGAAGCTTCTTGGGAGACATGTTGATGCTTTGTTACACTGTCTGATGTGCAGATGATTGCAAAATCATAAGCATATTGGATTAGTGTACATTGCTGTAAACAAGTGTGTGCTAGATTACTTATAAATACATTAGAGAGAGTACTGGACCAAGGATGGATCCTTGAGGGATGCCAGTGTTGATGGGCAAGTAATGAGAAATGAAACCCTGCCATTTTATGGCTTTGCTGCCTGTTTGACATGTAACTGGTAAACCACTGGAGACAGAGTAAGATGATAATCCAAGAGAAGAAACCTGATAGAGTTTATGGGATGCCATGTCAAAAGCCTCAGAGAGGTCAGAAATATGGTGATGAGTTTATCTGAGTCTCTAGCTTTATTTACAGAGTCTAGGAAGGATATAAGGGCAGCTGTAGTGCTGTGGCCTGGCCAGAAGCCATGTTGAGTATTGGTTAGTAAGTTGTGTTGAAGGTTGTAGTTTAGGAGCTGTTTATGTACACATCTTTCTACAAGCTTGGAGAGGGGAGATAGTATGACTAACAGGGCGAAAGTTTAAGATTTCAGTGGAAGTGCCTCCTTTATGCGGTGGAGTTGGGTAGGACTTTTTCCGTAGATTAGGTACGTAGATTGATCTGTGGATAAGAATACTAATAGGACAGGCTATGGCCTCAGCAGCAAGTTTTAGGTATTCAGGGAAGAGGCTGTTAGCACAGGAAGAGCGTGAATTGAGTTTTAGTAATAGTTTTTTTTTTATAGTGGAAGTGGGAACAGGTTGTAAGGTGAAGGTGAGAGGAATGTTTGAACTATCTGCGGAGGGGACTGGCACACAGGACTTTTGGAGAGGACAGTTGTGTAACTTAGTGGCAGTTCTAGGGTAGTTTTGGATAGGGGGAAGCAGGTTTGATTGGTATGTCTAAGGTAGATATGGAGTTGATTAAATAGGAGTTAAGTTTAGTTGTTCTTAGAGGTGGGAATCTGGGCACAGATTTGTGTTTTTCTTAGTTTTGACCAAACATCTTGGAGTCATAGCTGTTGTTGGACTGTAGATGACTATAGCACTTTTGTCTCTGAGCACTTGTGTTTTGGACTGATTACAAAGTGCCCTGCAAGTGCTCTGTGTTTCTGTTTTATTTTGAATGTTGGTATTCGCACCATGCCTCATCTCTTTTCTTCATAAAGTTTTTGCTTGTCATAGTGAGCCAGGGTGCAGGACTGCTTTTTTATTCTTTTTGTACACTGTGGGACTAGAGCGTTCAGGGCATCAAGGAATACTGTATTAAAATGGGTTACTGCATTGCCCAGGGGTAGTGCTTTTAACAGTGTCCACACTGTGTGTCAATGAGTGTTTGAATTTTGTTAGACTGCAAATAGTTATATATTTATGTTTGTTACTTATTTGTGTGTAGTCCTATGAACATAAGCTGGTAAGTGACCAGTTAGTGTCTAGGAGTGTACCAGATCTAGAATAGTTTTCTGGGCTGGAGATCCCTAGCCAATCTAATGTGGAGCCATTGTTATGTTTATTAATTCTTTTGGGGGAGTTAGTCGGGTGAACCTGAATAGGTTCAGGCTAGTTGTTGGGACAGTCCGAGGAGAAGGTCTGCCTGTTGATGTTAACACCTAGAATGACTGTTTCATTGTTTATAATGTGAGACATCCACGATAGCGTTTCTTCAAGGATGGAGATATTTTGTCCTGGTGAGATGTATGGTACTATGATGCAAATGCTTTTTGAGTTGTGAAGTTTTAGGAAGGTGATACGAATTTCAGCATTACTGAATATTGGTACAGTTTATGAGTAGGGGTTATGCTGTATTTATTGTTAAAGAATAAGGCTACACCCTTTTTGTTTTCTTTTGGGGTCTATCATCTTATTTTACTATAGCCTTGAACAAGAATTTAATGATCATTGATGTTATTTGGTTTGAGCCAGGTCTCTCCTTCTGCAAGGATGTCAGGTTTATGATGGTGTACCAGGAATAGAAATAGGTGATTTTGTTAGATACACTTTGACAGTATACTGTGAATGGGTTAATGGTTTTAGCAGAGTTTGATAGGATGGGGGTTGGGAGTGGTGCTGGGTTTGGGTGTATGTCACCACACAGCTGAATGTGGCAAAGACAGGGTGTGGTTGTGAAGGAAGTTGTACTAATTCTAGGCAGGAGCATTACTTTTGGGGTTAGGATGGCATTTGTTAAATATATTTGGTTTAGAATTCAGGACAGTTTAGATGAAACAGCCCGTGAGAAGTTTTGGTGAAACGGTTAGGAAATGCTTGTGTTGTGGGGAAGGTAGTAGTAGATAGGTAAAGTTTGCCAAACATTTTGTTGGTGAGCATGTTTTGAATGTGAGAAGTAATAGAATTAAGGTAAGAGTAGTGGGATGCAACATGTTTTAAGTCATTTAGTATAAGCAGTAGGTTATTCTAGGAGTAGTAGTATTGTTTTTGTGTTAAATGGGAACTTGTTTGGAGGGTATTTTCTGAGCTGAGGAAGTATAGCAGAATACTGGTACAATATTGGTGTATTAGAAGGAGAGTGGAAAGGGAGTTGTAAAGGAGAAAGTGAAGGAGGCTAAAGCGAGGGAGATGGGTGAGGGATTAAGTGGTTTATGAGCTACGGCAGTTAATTGGGGATGAGTGAATGGGGCATGTGGCCTGTTTCATATAAATTTGGATCAGGTGGGGTTGGGAAGGAATTAAGGGTAGAGTAGGGGAGCAGAGCGAGCCCGAGCACAATGAGAGCAAACAAAGTGGGGCCCACAGCCCAGAGGAGGGTGCAAGATTTCCTACAGCAAGGTAAGATGGTCACTGTGTGAGCATGGCTAAGAGCAGAAGGTTTTAAAAATGGTTTAAATTAAGACAGTAAAATTCTGTCTACGTGGCAAGAGTGTAGGGACCTAAAATAGGGTTTGGATATGACCATTTATCTACTTAATTATATTTGTTTTAAGGCACAAGCCAAGAAAAGCTAGGGAGAAACAGGAGAAAGTAAGGAAAAGGCCAGAGTATATACTGCTAATATGAATGGAAAGATGTGAGCAGTAGAATTGAGGTCCGACAGAGAAAAAGAGAGTGACAAAGTTGTTGGAAGTCAGTAAGACTGGTGGGGGGGGGCATCCTCTGGTATTGTGTGCTGTTGGGGATATATATAAGCTAGCACATATAATATTTAAAATCGTTAGTGCTGCTTTAATAACTTCTTAAACAAGCGTGACTTGATTTCTGACTGGGAAGAATTTTTGCTGTTGATACAAAATACAATGATATACATTAAAGAATGGGTGACCTGTACAGCGCCACTCTGATTGTAGAGTGAACATTGTCCAGCAGGACGTTAATGTACAGATGATGCCTAATGAAAAACGAATCTGTCACTTCATGAAAGCATAGTGACCTGCCATGGAGCTTGGACTCTAAGAAAGTTAATGGTTGTCATTGCTGTTCAGCAAGTGTAAAATTAAAAAAAATAGAAAAGTGTGTGCGTTTAGATCTCTGTTGGTGTATGTTCGCATGAAAATAAGAGTGAGTGATCAAGCCATTATTTTACTCTCGCTAAGCCATGTTCTTGCTATTTAGTAAGTGTAAAATTAAAACAGATAAAAAAATTAGAAGAGTGCATGCATGTGTATATGTTTGTATGTTTATATTTCTGTCTGCATGTGTGAGTGTATGGGTGTGTGATAGTGGACGTGTACATCTGTCTGTGTGTGTGAGAGGGAGAGAGATCAGTGGATGCAACTCTTAAATAACAGATATGCATATCTCTCAAACTCTAAGATCAAGAATTCCAGATAAATGCTAAAAATAATAGGGGGACAAAGGTTCAAAAATAGGGACAGATTTTAAATATTGTTCTTATAAAATCAGAAAGTTGTTATAATAAAATTTATGTTAACATGCATTTCCTGAAGGATATGAAGTCCATACCACTCGCCTGTCCTACATTTTCAGGAACACTCCTGTTTTTGACTGAAATTTTAGCTCTGCCTCCCTTAATCCCTCCTAAAACTGGGGACATTTTGTAGAAAAGGTGGTGAAACACACAATGACAATAAATTGCTCTGAAACACCTACAGTTAGACTTACCTCTGCAGTATTTCAACCACTTTCCTTACTATTCTTAACAACTTTACCTTCACAAGGAAAGTGCTCGCTAAAGCTAAGCCCCTTCCAAGGCTAACCAAAGAAACCAAATTACTAATGAAGCACACGGATAAAGCTTGGTTAGACTACCATACATCCAAAAAGAAAACTGACCTCTTAAACAGCTAAGATACCAAACAAAAAAACAGATCAAAAAAGACAAACTTACTTCTTTGTCCTGTCAGCAGAAACACCAAAATAACCCTCAAAAGTTAACTTCCTTAACCCCAGTCATACTCCAACCCCTCCCCCAACCACCTCAGACAAATCAGACCCTATTTCAACACAATTCAACTCCCACTTCATTAGTACCATCACCTCCTTACTACAGAGCCACCCTCTTCAATCCCTCACAGTCCCCACCTCCACCCCAGAAAACCTCAACACCCTTACTTTCTCACCCATACAAACTAATTGCATAAAGAATCTGTTAAGTAAGCTTAAACCCTGCTGTATTGCTGCAGACAAACTCCCAAATGAATTTCTAAAACTTGCCACTCCATCTATTGCATACCCAATATCAATTTTGATTAATCGCTCAATTACAGAATATGTTCCACTTCTATGGAAAATATCCCACCTTTGTCCCCCTATTATTTTTAGCATTTATCTGGAATTCTTGATCTTAGAGTTTGAGAGATATGCATATCTGTTATTTAAGAGTTGCATCCACTGATCTCTCTCTCTCTCTCCCTCTCACACACCATATCCCTCCACAAAGGGGGACCCTCCAAAGAACTATCGCCCCATAGCAATCCTCTCCCCCCTGGGAAAAAATCTTAGAAAAATTAATCCACAAGCAACTCATGAACTATCTCCTTAACAATTACCTACTTTCTAGTTCCCAACACAACTTTAGATCCAAACATAGCACCAGCACTGCCCTTCTAACCTTCACTAACACTATTCATCATCACATAAACAAAGGCCAGTTTGTCTCATCCATCTTTCTGGATACGTCTAAAGCTTTTGACACCGTATCCCACCAGCTGCTACTTAAACTGTCCTCCCATGGCCTCAGCCCTTCAGCTCTAATTTGGTTCCACAGCTATCTTTCCAACAGTCAATAGGCTACAAAATGGGAAACCTCACTCCCCCCCCTTCTCCATTGGTGTACCCCAAAGTTCTATACTTGGTCCACTCCTCTATCATATTTACAAATGACCTCAGCTCTGCTACTCAACTAGCATCCATAGTTCAGTACGCAGATGACACTACACTTACCTATTGAGCTACCTCACCCCAAGAACTCCAACTAAAAATGCAATCAGCTTTTCAGGATATTCTCATTCTGAACCCCAACAAAACAAACATTTTAATTTTCAGTAATAAACTCAAACCCTCCCATCTCCCACTCTCAATCATCTCTGCAAATGGCACCAAAATAGTACCCACCAACCACACTAAACTTTTAGGTGTTGTTATAGACAATGGGCTGAAATTTGATAAACATATTGCACTTAGAATCAAGAAAGTTCACATTAAACTAGGCACCCTATACAGAGCCAAACCATTCCTAACTCCAAATGCCAGACTCTCCACAACCTGCTCACACCTGCTATCCTCCCTCTTGTAGGGCTCCCTAATATGCAGAAAAGTACAGTTTTGTACCTACCATAAATGTAGATGTTCGAGGATCCACATTGCTGCAGTCATAACCTGTGGGTAGTCCGCCGTCCTCGGTCAGCCCGAATACCAAAGAGTTAGGCTGGCGTCGGTCATGGGCGCCCGGAGCTGACGTCAGTACGTAGTAGTACTTAAGCGCATGACCGACGCCATATCCTCAGTCTTTCTTGCCCCAGATGTCAGAAGGCCTTAAAAAGAAAAGGCCAAAGCCACAAAAGGAGAAAAATAATAATTTTCCCCAAGGAACAACAACAACAAACAAAAACAACACCCCCAAACCAGAGAGGGGAAGGAGGGAGGGAAAATAGGACTGCAGCAATGTGGATCCTCGAACATCTACATTTATGGTAGGTACAAAACTGTACTATGTTCTTCGTCTCACATTGCTGCAGTCATAACCTGTGGGTAGAATCCCAAAGCAAAGGTAAAGGGAGGCTGGCAAACTAAAAAGCATTAGGGGCTGCTAACATGCCCTGTAAGACTGCAGTGGCAAACCCAGCCCTGGACTTGGAGAAAAGAGGGAGATGGTAATGTTTAGTAAAAGTATGAACTGAACTCCAAGTAGCTGCTTCCAAAATATCCTTAGTAGCTGCACCCCTCAAAAAGGCAGTAGATGTGGCAGTAGCCCTAGTGGAATGAGGTCTAATCCCAGCAGGAACATCCTTCCCATGATGAGAATAACAAAAAGCAATACAATGACCAATCCACTTTGAAATAGTCTGCTTTGAAACAGCTTTCCCTTGTGAACCCAAAGCAAAAGAAACAAATAACTGTTGAGTCTGTCTGAACTCCTTAGTTCTGCTCAAATAGTAACATAACTGCCTGTGAACGTCCAAAGAATGCAAGATTTTTTCCCCCTTATTTTGGGGATCAGCATAAAAGGTAGGCAAATGGATAGACTGGTTCAAGGCCACATTAGAAATCACTTTTGGCATAAAAGTAGGGTTAGTACGCAAAGAAACTCTATCCTTATGGAATATCAGAAAGGGTTCAACTGCCATGAGAGCCTGCAATTCAGATACCCTTCTAGCAGAAGTAATGGCCAACAAAAAGGCAGTCTTCCAAGACAAAAACTTCAAATCCGACGTAGCTGCAGGTTCAAAAGGAGGCAAAGTAAGCTTCTCCAACACAAAATTGAGATCCCAGGAAGGAGTAGGAGCTCTACGTGGGGGTCTTATATTTTTTGCCCCTCTAAGAAATTGCTTAAACAAAGGGTGAGAAAATAAAGGAGGGTCACAATCATAGTGAGCAGAAATGGCTGCATCATGAACTTTCACAGAGGAAAAAGACAAACCCTTATCTAGTAATTCAGTAAGGTACTGCAGTGTAAAACTCAAATTAGGTACCGAGACATCAAAGTCCTTTGTTGTGCTCCAAAGAAAAAATCTCTTCCATTTATCAGCATAAACTTTTCTAGTGCTTGGCCGCCTAGCTTCCAAGATGACATCTAAAACCTGTTGAGGAAGCTGAGAACCCACAGGCTCTAAAACAGAATACGCCAGGCCGTTAGATGCAGGGACAGCACCCTGACATTGAGCAAATGACTGCTTGACTGGGACAACAAGTGAGGAAGCTGTGGCAAAGGCCAAGGAGGCTCCTGAATTAAACTCCTCAGCAGAGGATAACAGTGCTGTCGTGGCCAATCTGGTGCTATTAAGATCATGCAAGGCTTGTCCCGCCTGACCTTCAAGAGAACCTTGGTAAGGAGAGGCAGAGGAGGAAAAGCATAGATGTGAAGGTTGTTCCAACTGAAAGATAGAGCATCCACTTTCCAAGCTTTTGGGTGAAACATCTTTGTGCAAAATTTTGGTAGTTGGAAATTTAGAGGAGAAGCGAACAGATCTATGTCTGGAGTTCCCCAAGCCACTGTCAACTGTTGAAATACCTGAGGATCCAATTTCCATTCGTGGGGATCCACAATTTGTCTGCTCAATACATCTGCTAGGGAGTTCTGTGCTCCTGGCAGAAACCGTGCTTGAAGAGTGATGTGCAAACCCAGAGCAGTCTCCCACAATATCATAGCTTGTCTGCAAAGAGGATAAGAATGGGTCCCCCCCTGCTTGTTGATGTACCACGACTGTAGTGTTGTCTGTTTGTATCAACACCTGTCCTGGTTGAAGTAGGCCCTTGAAAGCCATCAGGACATATTGGACTGCTAACATATCCTTCATGTTGATATGCAAATGCTGTAGTTTGGGAGGCCACGTGTCTTGAATCCATTTCCCATTGAAGTGTGCTCCCCAAGCCAGGTCCGAGGCACCCGTCGTTAAGATCTGACTCGCCTCTGGTCGAGTCACACAGAGTCCCTTGTTTAGGTGACATTCCTGTGCCCACCACAAGAATTCCTTCTGGATGCAAGGTATTATCGGAATGACAGTGTCCAAATCGTGGCAGTGTTGAGTCCATACACTTTTGAGATACCATTGTAGCTTCCTCATATGCAGTTTGGCATTGGGAAGTACCAGAATGCAAGATGCCATGAACCCCAAGGCTTGAAGGACTGTCCTTGCAGTCAGCCTGGACAGTACTGATAATCGCTGGAAGTATAGAGTAAGAGTTCTTTGTTTGTCCGGGGTCAGAAAAGCCATCTGAGAGGCTGTATTCAGTCTCACACCCAGAAAGCACATGTCCTGAGAGGGTACTAGACTGGACTTTGTTTCATTCACAGAATACCCTAGGCACCTTAAAACTGCCATTACATACTGTAGCTGTTGAAGTAACCTGTCTTTGTCCTGAGCTAGAATCAGGCAATCGTCCAGATAAGGATACATTTGTATTCCCCTCAGTCTTAAGAAAGCTATTACAGGAGCCAGAACCTTTGTGAACACCCTGGGTGCAGTAGATAAACCTAAGGGCAATGCAGAGAACTGATAATGAGAAGTGCCAGCCCGAAAACGCAGGAATCTCCTGCAGCTGGGCCTGATAGGAATGTGAAGATAGGCCTCTGAGATCCAGAGTTACCATCCAGTGATCTTTGCCTATCAGAGGCAGACGTTGCTGTAAAGTTAACATCTTGAACTTTGGAATGTCTAGGTATGTATTGAGAATGGACAAATCCAGAATTGGCCTCCAAGTATTTCCTTTCTTTGGCACTAGGAATAGTCTAGAATAAAACCCTAGGCCTTCTTCTGGCGGGGGTACCACCTGGATTGCCCCCATCTGTAAAAGCAAAGAAATTTGTTCCTGAGCCTCCAGCCTTTGCTGAGGAGGTACATCTGGCATGCCTTTGAAAGGGGGAAAAGTGTGAAAATAAAACTTGTAGCCTTGATTTATTATGTCCAACACCCATCTGTCCTGGGTGACCAAATGCCAATTTTGTTTGAAAAGTGCCAACTTTCCTCCTAGAGGAGCTGCCAGAAAGGAAGGATCTGGCAGCTGGAGATATAGGTCATTGGGTCTGTTTACGAAAAGGCTGACCCCTGCCCTCACCAGAAGATTGTGCAGGAGAACTCCAAGTCCTAGGTCTGAAAGAACCCTGAGCGTGAGCCCTGCCCCTACCACGTCTAGACCTGCCCTTAGACTGAAAATCTGAAGAAGGGTAAGACCATCCTCTTGCAGGCCAATTCCTGCTAAACTTAGGGGGCTGCACTTGCAAAAATTCCTTAACTGTCTGCATAGACTTAGCTCTGTCTTCCATTTTTTTCAAAACTGACTCCACAGGGGAACCAAAAAGAACTTCAGATTGAAGGGGAGCATCCAAAATCCGAGCTTTAACATGCTCTGACAAATTTTGATCTTTAAGCCAGGCATGTCTACGAATAACTGAACCAGTAGCAGCTACCCTGGAAGAAGCCTGAAGGGCATCGAAGCCACACTGCAAGGAATGTTTACCAACTTGATCTGAAGCATGAACCAAGTCCTGCAATTCCTTACACTCTATACCCTCAGATAAAGCATCTACCTTAGATTTCACTTGACCTAACAGAAAGTTCTGATACTTCAGCATATGGAATTGGCAATTTAAAGCCCTCATAGCTAACGTAGAAGAGGTGTACACTTTTACCCCACCTATCCAACGCTCTAGAATCTTTATCTAAAGGAACTGGATTCTTAACCACAGAAGCCCTGACCCCCTTAGGCCCTTGACTAATAGTTTCCGGGTCAGCTCTAGGGCTCTTATACAAATATTTATGTGCCTCAGGAACTCTGTAATACCTGTCTGGCTTGACAGGGGCAGGGGGTAAAGAATCAGGATTAAGGGAAGCTTCTGAAAAAACATCCTGAACAACATCTAAAACAGGGGGAATAGCCAAAGGCCTATGTTGTGGCAAAAACAAAAATTCCCTAAGCCTCTTACGAGAATCTGAAAAATCCTGACCTTCCCACTTGAAATGCTCCCTCATGGAATGCAAGGTTTCAGAAAAGGAAAAATCCTCTGGAGGTGAAGCAGAAGGACAGGAATCCTCTGCATCTGAATCAGAATAGGGAGGAAAATCCTGAACATCCTCAGCTGAGGACTCAGAGTAATTTGAGGAATGTTTCATTCCCTCTAAATCTGTCTCCACCCTAGGCCTCTTCTCTGGAGGGGGCATAGAACCCCTGATCAAAGTAATCAAATCCTCTGCCATTTTCAACATATGCTTTTTAGGAACAGAGCCCGAAGAACCAGGGCTGTGGCCCGTACCAGAAATACCAGGTCTAGCCTTAGCAGGGCCTTTAGTGACTGAAGTAGAAGGCCTAATAACCTTTTGTAAGGATGGAACCACAGAAACTTGAGAAGCACCCTCGGCCTGACCTAACTCCTGAGAGGCCAACTCCTGCAAAAGTAAAGGTTCCCCCTGGGATTCAGCCGAGACCTCGGCTGGATCCACAGATTCAACCGTATATTCCATAGAACCGGCGTCTGCAACGGACGACTCATCCGGTTTAGACCTTAAGGATTTATCTTTTTGCTTTTTTGCGGTAGCAGGCGTCGGAGGATCCGACGGCATGTTGTAGTTACACCGCTTACCGAAAACAAGCCTAGCACAGTCTAATCTGCGTTTAATGGTGCGCTTATTAAATCTAGCGCAAAAGCGACACCCGACTACATCGTGTTCAGGCCCTAAGCAAGGAATACAAAGAGAATGATAGTCCCTATGTGGTATCTGTTTCCCACAAGAAATACAATTAACTTTTTCTGACATCCGGATTAACTGAGGCAAGAAAAGACAAAAATTTTCCCCAATGGGGTACTTAGCCCAACTTGGTCTTCGGTCTGAAACTCGAAAATTGAAAATTTCAGAATGCCAAACGGCACTTGCAAACGCTGCTTCTGCTTCAGACCACGCGGCAAGAAAGACTGAGGATATGGCGTCGGTCATGCGCTTAAGTACTACTACGTACTGAAGTCAGCTCCGGGTGCCCATGACCGATGACAGCCTAACTCTTTGGTATTCGGGCTGACCGAGGACAGCGGACTACCCACAGGTTATGACTGCAGCAATGTGAGACGAAGAACATCCTTCGAAAGTCAGACCTCAACAACCTAGAATCATGCTACAATAAGACTGCAGAATTTGCTACTAACGAAGTGCACAGATCACACCACTGCTCAGCTCTCTCTGTTAAACTGACTAGAACTTCCCAACTTTTTATCACTACATCAACTAACCTTAGCCCACAAAATAATCAGTCAACCTAGCAACTGCCCTATCTCCAACTTAGTCCAGCCCAATAATCTACGATTCTCAGATCTTCTAACAAACATTTGCTTAAGGTTTCCAACTCCCAAAACTCTCATGATGACTTCTCTCTATTCGCACAAAATTTCCAGACTCTGGAACACTCTTCCCAATACCATAACCAAACCCCCTAACCTCCATCAGTTCAAGCTCCTCCTAAAGGAACACCTTGCTAATCACTGGCTACGCTCTTGCCATTCTCCTGGCTAATTTATTCCTCATATTCTCTACTTATCCCCTAAAGGGGTCACCTTCTTAACACAATACCTATAACCCCAGTATGCGCCTCACCCCACCCAGATTCCTTATTACTGGTTTCATCCTCTTTTCTGGACTCTGCCTCCACTGCTCCATTTGAGATCAGCAGATTGACAGGTATCCTTAGCCACAGATACATGCTTCAAACATGCAATGCACATAACTCTTACTAAACATAATATTGGACTCTATTCAAAAATTAATTTTTCTGCTTAACTGCATATGTCACTGTTGTTGAATTTCTTACTTCAACTTGTTTTGTTCTGTATATAAACCACAAGTTGCTTGTATATAAATTACTGCTATATGTATTGTATTGTTTCCGTATTATACTGTATTGTACAATGTGGAGCTTTTCTCCCCAGTCTCAGCTGAAAATGGGCCCCCGGCCCAGTCGGACACTACCCAGTTAAACAAAATAAATAGAGTTACTTTTTTCTTCAGAAAATGTATATTAATTTGCATTCTCTTGTTTTGTCCATGTCTCAAATTAATAGTACTTTTATTTTAAAAGTGTCCTTGAGTACCTTCAGGATTTGCCCCCAATTCTGTTGAGAGCTATAATAAAAAGTCTAACTCGGTTTAGTGACTTCAACCCCCAATGATTTGCCAGCATATAATACAGTAGGCAGAGGAACTATTTTATATCAAAATTATTAAAAAATTATATATATGAAATTAAAGAAAAACAAAAAAAAATCCAAGATAATTTAACTGATAACTCATTCTCCAAGTGTAATAATACCATCCAGGGTGTGTGTTATTGTATAAATAACACCCTTCCAGGGGTGTAGAGGCCCTCTGCCTGCTGCATCAGACCTCAGAATATCCCTGGGCAGGCGTTATTTACACAGTATCACAGACACGACCTGTCTTGCATTATTGCTTGTTTACTTACAATAGATTCATAAAATGTAAACTATTATCAGTTCCCCAAGTCCTGCAGCCTACATTAGGGATTCCTGATTCTAAATCGAAGATTAAAAAATAGGTATATTTCTGTTCAGTTTTTATGCAAGACAACTTTTACAACTAAGTGAAATGGCCATATGGGCCTATTCGGGCGTAACATCTGAAGTTTGTGCATGAACAAGCAATAGCAATTAGTAATCATTTATTAAATAGTAATAAGCAAAAAACTATACACAAAAACAGCAAAAACATATAAACAAAATGGAGCAATAAGGGAATAAACCCAAATTGATTTATTGTTATTGTTAATACCAAACAAAGCATGATCAGGTATGCAGCACTTGTTTGTGTGACTACACTGCCCTCTGGTGGCTCACATGACAATCTAAACACTACAGTCTAGTTCCAAATAATTTAACAAGTACATAAAGTTCAGTACAAATAACAGAGACATAAATAACTTTTATTTAGTTTCAAATGGAGGGTTCATTTCTTTGTTTTGACCAGAAAAAAATAGCAGTGCAGCCAAATAAATTTTCAGACTTGCCACGTGCAATTTTTTTTTTTTTTTTTTTTTTTTTTTTTTTTAAACATGAGGAATGCACATTCGGGGGTCTATTGAAACATACAACTCTTCCTGCCTTCTGTGGTGACAATATGATTACTAGACCCACATGCTATATACATCTTCCAAACACATTCCCCAGAAATGAGTACAGACTATGAAAAGTCTGATCCTATATACTGTAACTTCTAAATGACAGCATGCATCGACAGTATAAATGTACTAGAAGTATTCCCTTACTATACATAATCACTTGCTATAAACAAGCTGTTGCTCTCCTACCACCACAATTTCTGTTTTAGAAGCCATCATGACGTCTGTGTGCTGCCATTACTGACCACATATGCCATGTACAACATGCACTGACCTTCTTGATGGCAATAAAGCACTTCCAACACTATGCAACAGTCACAAGTACATATCAGCTAAACAAGATGTATTCTGATGTAGTGCCACAAACCAAATATGATGGTTGCATCTGAATCCTGGTTAAACGTAAATCATTCTGTTGTCATATCAGAGAATATTACAAGCACTTGTAAAATATACTAAAATATGAGGGCTGATGCTACAGTGGGTGGCAAGTTCTATAACTAATGTTAAAACATTTCCACCAAATCTCCGGATTTCCAAAGTTATTTGACTAAGATGCCAACTGGTTCGTCTTCACATATACAATTACAGATGACTTAATAGTGTCCGTACTTTATAACTCACCAACAACCAATTAACAAAACAATTAGTAGCAGACTTCCGCTGCTTTTGTTTGCTTAATATTGTATTTGTACTCATCTGTCTATTAATGACTATTAATGTCTATTATTCTGTTCTCGCTTTTCCAGGGATGAGCCTAAAAATAGTCCACTTGGATCACTGCTCTACTAACATCAACAAATTATAAACATTTCATTAAAATAAATCAATCATGAGGGGAAGGGGTTAGATTAAGGAATTTACCTTACAGATACAAAGCACATGGTTTAACTTTGACCTCTGGTGATTGGCTAGTCTTGTAATAGTTTGTAGAGTGACCATCTAGAATTTACCTATGAATCCATAATCAGACATGCACAGCACTGTATCACACCAGGAAACGTCAGTGTCCATTGGCACTCCATTCAAATTCCCCCTGCATCGGTTACCTTTGCAGACTACTACCAAAGTACATTTAATCAACTTCCGGCTACCATAAAAGAAAATATAAAATAACAGACTGCTTGTTAAACAGCATGACCACACAACTTGTGGATTCTGCTGTGTCCATGAAAAAGTGGATCAGCTCTTTGTGTTTGTGCAGATATTGAAGAGACTAAGAGAATCCCTTTGGGAATTTGTCAACATGCTCTACATGCATTTGTGGATGAAAACAAAGTACATGACAATGTGCCCTGCAATGATTTATAAGGGGGGGGGCTACAACAGTAGGAATCAAACGGCTGTTACAGCATGCCTTTTGGTACTTTTTTTTTTTTTTTTTAATTTATTTAACATTTGTTTTACCAGGATTAAATCCAACTGGACAACAGGGGTCCTTTTTCAGCGGAGTCCTGGGGAGAAAAGCTCCAAGACGTAATATGGTGAACAATACATAGGTTAATATGGTGGAAAATACATAAGTCAATACACGTGGTAGCTATGTTAACGTGTGAAAATACAGTATATATCAAACAAGCAACATAATGCACATCACTTATCACATATCAAACAGTATAATACACATCACACATGACATACGTGAATAAACGTAATAGTACATAGGTTAATCCAAGTGGTATATTGATATGTGAGCGAAAGAAAGAGGAAAAATTCCTGTGAGCAGCATAATACAGTCAGAGGATCAGTGAATTTGCAGTGATAGTACCGTGATAGACACAAGGTGCCAGGAAGTAGGTCCATATTTACAAAATATTTACAGTTAGAAAGCACGAGCGTAATTCTTGATTTGTTCAGGAGATCCCAGAGTCTAATAATAGAAGTGCAATATATGCACATGAGGTGCCCAGAAGTAGCTAAATGCTACTAAATGTGTAAAAGAATGCAGAGCATCTAGGTGGGAGTACCACGTGGACAGTGGGACTTAAGAGATCGGCCTCCCTGTGGCCTGGAAAGGTGCAAGGTGGTGCCTTTGCAATAGCAAAGGAGGTTAACACAGAGGTGTTTTTTTAGGAGGTCCTTAAATATGGTTGCACACGTCTGTATCCTGAGGTCAGGTGGGAGAGTGTTCTATGCTTTAGCCAACTCATAGGAGAATAGGGCTTCTCCAGTGCTGTTCTTGCATGGATTTACCACGATCAAGAATTTGTTGCTTGATCATAGCTCCCTGCTGGAGTTGTGGAAGTTTACTATGCCAGCTAGGGCAGGGGTTTTCTCTAGTTGGTGTAGAACATGGTGAGTGATGATGAGTTGGTGGTAGCGCAGTAGGTTTGGGAATTCTAACCCGTGTAGCTTAAGTAGGGATTGACAGTGGTGGGAGTGTGGTTTAGTATCGGCAGTGAACCTGGCTACTTTATTGTAGCAAGTGGAGAATTTGTTCAGGTTGGATTTATTGATTTTGGTTAGAACTGGGCAGGCATACAGCAATGTTAAGAAATGACTTCTGACTATGGTAGTCCTGAACTTGGGGGTGAGGTACTGCTTGCTACGGTACAGGCACATTAACTTTTTATGAACTTTAGAGATAATTTGGGATATGTATTTATTGAATTTAAGCTGTTGGTTGATAGTGACACCTAGTAATGTGTCCTCAGTTACTGGGGTGATGAGGGTGTTATTGGCTGAAAGGATGGGGAATGTGGGGTCGTAGTGTTTAGTTGGGTGGAACAGCATTAGTTGTGTCTTTTTGGGGTTTAATATTAGTTGATGGTTGTTTAGTCAGTTCTTTATGTCAGTGAAGGATTCTTGGGCTTTACTTATTAAGTAGATGGCAGATTAAGGTTGTATCATCTGCATACTTAATATCAGCTTTGGTTGTTGCTAGATGGAGGACGAGAGCAGCCAAAAGTTGAGGAGGAGGCTAAATAAAGCAAAGCAAGAATTGTGCCTACTTAGTATTTATTTAACACTTAGTTACAAACTAAAATTGGTAGCATTTAGGATGAACATGGCAATCCATAAGGAATGTGTGTTGTCTTATCTCCGCAATTTACATGGGCAGGATATCAATCAGCAACTGCGATTTGGAGAATTTGGCAATGTTAAGGTCACGTGTGTGTTGTTTGCTGATAATGTTGTCCTGCAGATCTCAGGTGAGTCTCTCTCTCACTTGTAATGGAGTATTTTGCTGCTAAGAATACAGTGGATGGAATGAAATTCAGCATCTCTAAATCTGAAATAATGAATCTCATCTGAAAAAGATAAGATTCTCTACAACTGAGAAGGGAAAATGTACTCCCAGTATCGATATTTCACTACCTTGTAAACTTGTTCACAAAAGATGGCATAGAGAGTAAACAGTAAATAGGTCTAACAGCTGTAGTTCTACAAGCATTGCACCAGACTGTGGTGAAGGGAGAGTCGAATTACAGGGTGAAACTGTCACAGCAGCAGTAGTACTGCAAGCATTGCTCCAGACTGTGGGGAAGTGAGAGCCGAGTTACAGGAGGAAACTGTCACAACAGCAGTAGTACTGCAAGCATTGCACCAGACTGTGGTGAAGTGAGAGCCAAGTTACAGGATGAAACTGTCACAACAGCAGTAGTACTGCAAGCATTGCACCAGACAGACTGTGGTGAAGTGAGAGCCAATTTACAGGATGAAACTGTCACAACAGCAGTAGTACTGCAAGCATTGCACCAGACAGACTGTGGTGAAGTGAGAGCCAATTTACAGGATGAAATGGTCACAACAGCAGTAGTACTGCAAGCATTGCACCAGACAGACTGTGGTGAAGTGAGAGCCAATTTACAGGATGAAATGGTCACAACAGCAGTAGTACTGCAAGCACTGCACCAGACTGTGGTGAAGTGTGATCAGAGTTACAGGATGAAACGGTCACAACAGCAGTAGTACTGCACGCATTGCACCAAATTGTGGTAAAGTGAGAGCCGAGTTACAGGATGAAATGGTCACAACAGCAGTAGTACTGCAAGCATTGCACCAGACTGTGGTGAAGTGAGAGCCAAGTTACAGGATGAAATGGTCACAACAGCAGTAGTACTGCAAGCATTGCACCAGACTGTAGTGAAGTGAGAGGCGAGTTGCAGGATGTAACAGTAATCTTTCCTGTCACTCTGTGCTTCCATTTTGAAGTATGGTCATGACCTTCAAACAGTAAAATAAAGTATTAAATACAAGGTTATAGGGTCACTGTTCACGACATATCATGGATCTTGGTCATCTAGGTGGATCTTGGACTCACTACCATTCCGATTGCAGAGGAGTCTGTCGACATTGTGTAGTCACCTTGAATGGATCTACCCTGGACAAGTGGTGTGACAGGTCTGGGGAGAAAAGCTCCAGTCTAAGCTTACATATAAATCATTACAACAAGTAATAGAAATTATAAACAAAATTGACAAAAAAATGAGTGTCAACACATTTACAGGATAAAAATGTAAAAACAAAAATATATACATAGTATCAAATAGGGCAAGACTTTAAACACTTGAATACAGACAAATGTATGGTTGAATTTACATATGTGGAGGAACATAACATTAGTTAGGAAATTAAGCAAGGACCCCTACCTGGGCAAGATATTTAGAAAATTGGATGGACAAATAACATTACTTTTTAGATTGCTAATCCTTGTTTTTCTTTACACGGGGGGCCACTAATGATGACTAGGAGCCACAGAATGAGACATTCGTAACATCAGTGTAAATAGCTTGCATGTCCTCCCTGCAGTTCTTTACACGGGGGGCCACTAATGATGACTAGGAGCCGCAGAATGAGACATTCGTAACATCAGTGTAAATAGCTTGCATGTCCTCCCTGCAGTTCTTTACACGGGGAGCCACTAATGATGACTAGGAGCCGCAGAATGAGACATTCGTAACATCAGTGTAAATAGCTTGCATGTCCTCCCTGCAGTTCTTTACACGGGGGGCCACTAATTATGACTAGGAGCCGCAGAATGAGACATTCGTAACATCAGTGTAAATAGCTTGCATGTCCTCCCTGCAGTCTTGTGGGTTTCCCCTGGATGTGCAAGTTTCCTCCCACATTCCAAAGACATGCGATAGGTGGATTGGACTTTCTCAAATTGGACCTAGGGGTGAATGTGTGTGCCTTCTGTGAAGGTTGGGCACCAGGCTGGCAACTTGGCACTGTAAAAACCTCCACTCCCAATCATTCTGTGGCCCGATGATCTGCTGTGGCTACCCATAATGAGAGCAGCTGAAAGTCAAAGAGGAGGCTAAATAACCACAGATTTGCAAAGACTAAGGATAGCATCATGGGGAGTATCTAGAATCTAATAGTGAAATTTCAGCCCCACCCCTTGGGTATGATGTCATATCAGAGGGTGGAGTATGCTGACCTAAACCCAGTGCAGCAAATGAATGGATTGCATACTATGCCAGGAAGTATAGTTCTCAACCTTCTGTCTCCAAACTGTGGATCACGACCTCTTATAATGTCGAACACTTACTAACAGTTTACTAACAACCACAACAAGGAAGCTCACAGGATGGTTACAGTGGGTTAATTTATTCTTACTGAAAGTTCTTTTGATAAATTAATGTGAGCATTCCTCGTAATGAGGTATGCTTGAGAGGTATGCCAGGAAGAGAGAATGAGATTGAGAGGCTAGCTAGGCTAATGAATCCCCTTCTGGACTATAATATTGTCATGGTGAAGAGGCTTGTGTATCTCCATGAAACTACAAGCTGTGCTACATCACACCACCAAAAATGGATTGTGGTAGAAAGCTGAAACTAAATACAGTCCCTTTGGAGCAGGCGGTGACAGCCCACTCTTATTTTTTTACTTAAAAATCCTTATTGAAAAAAGTAACCAATGAATTTCAAAATTACCTTCAGGTCTGAAGATGCTCCGAATACCAACGTGGAAGGACCAAGAACAAGAGTGAGCAGGATTAGATGCTGTGACATAGGTTCATAGGTTAGTGCACTAGGCTACATGCCTTTGTGGGCCATTTTAAGCCTAGCCAATTACCCCATGTGAGTACCAAACCCTGCACCATGGATCTGTAAACACCTTAACCATTCTGCCAACCTCCCAAAGAGGGACAAGAGGAAGTCCACCTGCTGTGGCGCTTGGAAGTAAAGAAAACACCAGTGTTGCAAACAATCTATATAATTTTGGAACTTGGAATACAAGTATGAATCAGAACACTGTCCTTAAAAATGAGATGACAATAACTATGTCCACCTTGGAAATTAGTTAACTTAAATGGGCTGGAATGGATCATTTTACGTCAGATAATCATCAGTTCTCCCTAAAGTGGATAAGAATCTCACAGAAGTAGCCCTTATAATTATAGGTCGAAAGGCAGATACAAGGCAATTGCTCCAGGAGACCATTTGCAGCATAGCAACTGTAATTCCCATGACTTGTTCCCCTGCCAATAAGGTGCACAGGAGCGGGACCAACAGGGATCCCCACTCTCTCTGTTAAGTTATTCTATAGAGCGTTAGGGAAATAAATTACTTGATATGGGAAGGAAGCCTGTCACATAAGCAGTGGATTCTCTGGAAGAGATATTAATAATGACGATATTGCCAGTTTACATTACAATGTAGAGTTCGATCCCTACACAGGCTATTTATGGTGATACCCATTATAAAACATACAAGACTTCAAACAAGATTCTGTCATCTCCAGTCCTGTAGGCCAGTCAGGGCTGCCACCTAGAAGTCTGTAAGAGAGAACAGTGCGAAAGCTTTAAGTCTCTTTCGGCATAACTTTGGGAACTCATACTCATGATTTTCTTAGTAAGGAAACATTGAGATTTTTCTAGTTTGGTGATATGTTGTATAGGAACATGTCAAAGGGGGCATTATAGTCGGGTCTATATTAAAATACCCAAGGCCTTAACATCGAATGTATGTACATCGACACATAAAAGTCGATGTACATAAACAGAGAAACACAATCGGCAAAAATCACAACGCCGAACGTTTTGCGTCAAGCAAGAGCGCCTCACTGGTACATTCAAACTAACATAAAAAACTGAATTGAACTCACTTTTGCAGGGGGGCCAAGCCCCCCTGCACCGTCCCCTACTTAAATATACCAACTATGAGACCACACTACAGTGGGGAAAAGGATATTTCCTTAACCCCACGATCACATTGCTGGCTAAACAAACATGTTTGGTGTTGTCATTTTCGCAGCTTATGTGTTTCGATGTTTATGTACATCAACTTTTATGTGTCGATGTACATACATTCGATGTTAAGGCCTTTCAGGGTTTTAATACAGACCCTTGTATTCAACTGTGATCCTGATAAGGTAGAGTATAGAAACATGCCTTTCAAAACTAGCTGAGAGTGGTCATAGTAGAGTGTAAATTTCACAAATGTGTCCATGCGAATCATGATCATGTCCACTTATGTGGTAGGTGCAAGAGTAGTCCTGTTTTAAGTGTACAGTACTCCATTTCTCCTTTAACAATGATCCAGGCACCATGAGTTGATAAGGGATAGACATTTTGTACGCTATGGATATCCTTGGCTTTAGTGATAGCAGCTCCAAGTTTGCAGTCAACAGAAAACGTAGACAAATGTCTTTGGTGCCAGTTTATCACCAGTAAAAAAGATAGTTTCAGCACAGACCCCTGGGTTACCCATGACAAAGACCCTAACCGTGTAGGTTTTGTCTGTATGCCAGTTTCTTACCCAATGAGTTATGTAGGAGCTTACATTCAACTGTGACAATATTTCTATAATGCCATAGAGAGGAATGCTAAAAAAGCCTTGACCAGTCCCAAGAAAGCAGACTTGCCTTTGTCAGTGTCTCAGTGACCCTCTCAAAGAAGTCCACCAGGTTAAGAAAGAAGGCTCTACTGTTCATAAAGCTAAACTGATTCAGGTCAAGGGCCTGTAAGCTACAAACATTCTAATTTATGAGTTCCTTGATTTTATACACCGCTATTCTGAAAATTGGGCTAGTAATATTAACTGGTTTCTAGTTCCCAGAGTCAGTGGCAGGGTTGCCCTTGTGGAGAGGCACCCCTATGTACTATATGGAAAGGCTAAAATTGAATAGGTTTATAAGGGGAATGGTGAGGCAGTGTTTCATACTCTCATACTAACAAAGAAGTAATTAAGTATGATGTCCAGGTACAAAGAGATAGCACTCTGTTTTGGGGTGGACTTCTTGGTCCTGTTTGGAGGTAACCACAGGGGTAAGGGGGGAAACTGGTGGATGGGAAAATGCATTTCATATGAACCTGTCTGCTAGGATATTAAAAATTCCCTCGAGATCAGAGAGGGGTGGGTCACCATAGTTCTTTATTCTTTTGAGGTCACTTTTAAAGTGAGTGGATTTAACTATTCTTAGGACCAACATCTTTTTCTCTTGTTATAGAGTTTATTAATACTGGAGGACCACTACATGATTTTGTTTTTAAACTTGGAATTGTATTTCTTGTAGATGGGGACAGATGTGTCTATGCAGGGATTTAGGTTCTTAAGCTGCATGTGAGCAATGAGATTACTGAAGACCCCAGTCCAATTTTTTAATTGCCCCAGACCCTAGTCCAATTTCCTAATTGCCCGGGCACACCTTCAAGATAAGTACCCTGCTTAGAATAATACAATAGGCAGATAGAGCAGAACATTAAAGCTATAACCTGTTAACAAGCTGCTTTTTGTAGTCCAGGGTTCGATTACCTCAATCTCTAACTGCCAAACCAAAAATAGCCCACTCCCATACCAGGATTTGAATCTGGGGCACCTGGGTGATATCCGGAATCTCAACTTCCAGAGGATCAGTATTGGCTTTAGATTCTTTTCCTTGCTAGGGCATAGAGACATTGTAGCCAGCTAGGGTGGACATTTGACAACAAAAATAAAGCATAACCACAACTAGGTCAGTAATCACCCCACCCCCCAAAAAAAATCCTTATATCTAGCATAAGTAAAAGGGTTTTGAAATGAATTCTAGGAACAAGACCTCCAGGATCACTTCAACATGACAGGGCTAGTGCCATAAGAAGCTCTTGGTGATTCTGATGCTTCAAATACAAACAATTAAAAACGATAGATAAAATAACCATACAGGGCCAAATTAGTCTTCCAGCCCTCCAGATGAAGACCTGTGTCTGTGAAAACTAAAACTATACTGAACAAATGCATGCATCAGCATGAACCATCAAGTGCCTATTGCTGTACAGTGCATCAAAAACATAACTTGTGCTTGAATGTTTTGGGGTGCACATAGAAGGGAATGTATGACCACAACAACATGTTATGGAGTTTAAATCATTTTTGGAGAGTTAAATTATGCAAATGTGATTTTCTGAACATTATACTAACAAGTCTCAGCAGAATGTAAGCATTTATAGTTTTATCAAATAGTTAAAATTAAAAAAGATTATGTCATCTGATGAAGCCTGAAGTTTGACATCACCATCACCATACTGCCTACAGCACCAACAAGCAAAAATAATTGAAGAAACTATGGTATAGCCAACTTTTCATCCCTCAATATGTGAAAGACTACACTACCTCTCATAATGTGCTACAAATGGTCAAAATGTGGACAATTTTCTAAAAACTGAGAGAAGCTCAAAACACAGTGATTACTAACCAAAATACCTAGCCAATATAGGGGGCAGTTCAGAAGAATGGCCATTTTTAATAAAAGAAAAGTTTTCCATCCATTCTAATACTAAATGGTATGACAGTGTGCACTACCAGACATCCATTTCTGTCGAAAGAGAAAACTCAATTAAGTAGAAGTCCAAAGCCCAAGGTGGTGCAAAGCACACAACCCCCCCCCCCTCCAAAAAAAAAAGACCAGTTTACAGGTGTTACTCTAGAATACCATCTTGGCCCTTCTATTAAGCAAAACAGAAATTGAACTACTTATACTACATTCACCACCAAACCACCACCCTTCACCTAAATCAATGCCTTTAGTACATGGAGACCTAAAAATAGGACAAGTGAAAAATAAAATAAACTAGACTCATGACCAGCCATTTGAAAAATTACATTGCTGGCTTATGTATACTCCTTGAGGTAACTTTTCTGAATTCAAGAACAGCCATACCACAATGCTTTCACTGTCTATTCATGTAGAAACATTATTTAAAGTGTACACATTGTGCCAGATTCTAAAAGAGTTGTTCTCCGTGTGTCATGATTCCAAAAGACCTGCTCTCAGTGTAAGTGACTTACTTTGGTGTAAGGTCCAATTGTAACTAGGCTTGCTACACAGACCTAACTCCAAAAGACCTGTTCTCAGCCTGTGTTCGGTGTAAGCGGTCACTTGAATGGAGGGAGTCTCTTTTAGAATTGGGCCCATAGCATACTTCTTCGGGTAACGTTTTGAATCCCATTTTTCAACAACTCAACTAAATATTATTAAACTATAAAGCCAGATATACTTTAAAAATACATTAAAATCACCTTAGAACTGGAGTAGAAACCAAGCCATGAAAAAGCAATTTGTAAAACGTCAGGAAACTGGATAATCAAAAAGACAAACCAAAACTGAAATAGGAAGCCAGCAAGACAGTCAACCTCGATGGATGCACCAAATAAAATGCTCCAAATCCAGACACAGTGATACTAGTAAGCTGACAGGATCACATTTATTTTAAGCTCAACAACACAAATAAGCTTTTCATCATTGTTCCACACAAACTTCATCAGAAAAACAACAAACCATTTCTACATGCACCTCATTAAATAGCTAATTAAAACACCTGACTACTTAGCAATTAAGCCGATACATTCCAAAGCAAGCTCACAGCCCTTCACTAGAGACTCAACTTACTAAACTACCTATTAAAAAAGTACATTTATAAAAGCCCTACTGAAATAAAATAAAAACAAGTCATAGCAGCTATATTAAAAAAAATAAATCTGTTAAAAAAATACACTTAATCACCTATCCAGACTCCTTAATTTTAAAATGCAAGAAATGGATAACATTCAATTTAAGCCTGGATAATGATACGCTTCCAGTTTTAACTGCCAGATTAATTCCTTTTGTTCTAGCAATAATGTGTCTGGACCCCCCCCCCCCCGTTGGAAGGAACCACCTGATCAATAACTGAAAAGGTAAATTCATGACCAGGATGCTCCTTGACATGCCTTGCAAGGGCATTCTCCATCGTCTCTTTTTCAATGGCATATAGGTGTTCATAGAGCCGTTCATATAACTTCCTGTCAGTTTTTCCTATATAGAACACCGGGCATGAAGAGCATCTAGCCAAATATACCACGAGGGCTGGCGCAATTAAATCTACCCCTGATGGGGTATTTAATTTCACCAATACTGAAGAAGGTCCCTGCTTTAATAAACCTACAGTATTTACACGTATTACATTTGTACATCCCCTTGCATGGGGTTTGGTTTGATTTCATCTGTAGGCTACCTTTCAGATTCAACCCCCTCCTGAACACCACCTTAGGTGTGTTCTCAAACTGTGGGTTAACTTGCATTTCTAAATGTAAAATATTCCAATTTTTCCTAATAATGGAGGAAATATCCCGTGCGTCAACATTGAAAGTTGTGATGAAACTGCAAAGGTAATTCGCATGAGTTTGCACTTGAGGTGGCTCGGGGTTCTGGGGTGCTACACTATTACCCAAAATTGGTGTGTAGAACCCATTCTTCTTCTTACCGCTAACTTCCCTGACCACTTCTGAAATGAAATGTTCTGGGTATCCCCTATTCAGAAAGAGGCCTCGAATAAACTCACATTCTTCGAGGAAGTCGCTGAACTTAGACAGCATCCTCGCCACCGTAACCAACTGCCCCTTTACTATAGACCTCTTCTGGTGAAAGGGGTGGCTGCTCTCAAAGTGTAAATAACTGTTAGAAAAGGTTGCTTTACGATATATTTTAGCAATGAAACAACCTGAGGAGATGTCCTTCAACAACTCCACATCTAAGTAAGAGATCAACTCCTTAGAAAAATTAAATGTAAATTTCATTATTTATTATTAAATATATTTACAACTTTTATTGTGGCTGGTCCTTTTAGAAGGTAGTTAACCTTCTAGAGTGCTTATATTTATTTGGTGACACAGAGTGGGCCACTCCAGAAGGCCTAGCCATCTTGGTGAACTACTACCATTTGTATTAGCATTATTATTATACAGAATAATTGGACATCCTTTTAAAAGCCTTATAGCAACTGACTGGTGGCAGTGATAACTATCTTATAATCTAGGCAAAGTTGGTAGAGCGGGTAATCTGTGCCAGCCTTTCCCAGGTGTGTGTGTGTGTGTGTGTGTGAGAAAATTAAATCTTAGAGTGTGTGTGTCATCTACTTGAGGCAGGGACACGAAGCAGTGGGTTTACAGATAGGGTGCTGAAGGACAGGCCTTGGACACTCTGCTGAGGGCCTAACCTTACAGCTGTACTAGTGGGGAGTCATATTGGGGACCTGGAGGGAGACAAATATAGAGACATCCAAACCCAGGGCTTTGTGTGTTCCCTGTGTGCTCTTCAGGGAAACTTGATGGACAGAGGTCTGCATCTGAAATACTGAATGCATCCATTTGTATTCCAAGTGCACATCCCTCTCCAGTGTCGGTGGTGTGGATTTAGGCTCCTTGATTACTGGCCCAGCATGGGAACAACACATATTGGTGGCCGTTACATACTGGTAGCAGTGGTGGTATCACAGCAATATGAAATGTTCTTTCAAAGGCCAGTTCATTTATTTCATTAGTAAATAAAAAATAAAATTAAGGAAACAATATTCTCTGTCTTAGCAGAACTGCAGTTGTTAAATAATTTTTTTGTATCCTCACTTGGAGAGTATGTCCCTGACTCAGTCAAAGTAATAAGTAAGGTAACAGGGGCTTGGTTTATAGGCTTATTCTGTTTATATTTTAGAAAGTCTTCAGCTAGTATAACTAATGACACCTACATATGTAATTCCGCACTGAAAAATTCTGGACATGAAAGTACAGTCATGTAAGATCATAACATCGGATGTCCTACTTTCCACTGTTGCAGTATTCCCCAGATGTGGGATATCCTGATGAGGACAGCCTGTCTGGCCACCTTTACATCATCAGTCTGCTGTGTTACGTGTGCAGGTGTAGGGCACACACAGCCCTCAGAACCGATGTGCCCCAGGAGAAAGTACAGTTTTGTACCTACCATAAATATAGATGTCCGATAGATATGCAACTGCAGTCATAACATATGGGTTGTCCTGCCTCAGGCAGCCCTCGGTCGGCCGGATTCCAAAGTCTGGGTCCGACGTCGGCTGATGTCGCATTTCTCTCCGACGTCAGAGCGGCAGGAGTACATAAGCATCAGCTGACGCCATCTTCTTCAGTGTTTCTTGCCCCAGATGCCAGGTGCCCTCCAAGGAAGGCTGTAATCAATTTGGAAGACAAAACAGGTTTCCAGACAAATAAATAAGCAATAAAGAGATACACCATAACAGATATCCCCAGCTAAGGATAACAGGGAGAGGAGTGGACCCAAGGCATAGAGGGGAAGGAGGGAGGGAAAACCCGACTGCAGTTACATATCTATCGGACATCTACATTTATGGTAGGTACAAAACTGTACTATGTCCTTCAAGAATGCAACTGCAGTCATAACATATGGGTTGAATACCATAGCTTAGCTGGGGCAGGTGGAAAGCTCTAAGAAAAGGATGGTGTAGCTATCAATCCCTGCAGGACTGCCAAAGCAAAGCCTGCTCTGGATCTGGAATATCAAGGAAGGTTGTAGTGTTTGGAGAATGTATGCACGGAGCTCCATGTAGCAGCTTCTAGAATGTCTTTTGTAGGCACCCCTCTTAAGAATGCTGTAGAGGTGGCTGTAGCTCTGGTAGAGTGTGGTCTGATATTAGCTGGTACACTCTTTCCATGGAAGGAACAACATAATCTGATGCAATGTCCAATCTATTTTGAGATAGTCTGCTTGGAAATTGCTTTTCCTTGTACTCCAGGGGCGTAAGCTACAAAAAGCTGATCAGACTTCCTATTGGCCTTGGTTCTGTCCAGGTAGTAGCGAAGTTGTCTGTGAATGTCCAAGGTATGCAACAGTCTTTCCCCTTTGTTCTCAGGATTGGGAAAGAAAGTAGGCAGGTGAATTGCTTGATTTAAAGAAACCCTAGATACCACTTTTGGCAGAAAGCTAGGGTTGGTTCGTAAGGAGACCCTGTCTCTATGAAAGGTAATGAACGGTGGTATTGCCATTAGGGCCTTAATTCCGAAACCCTTCTTGCTGAGGTAATTGCCAACAGGAAAACGGTCTTCCATGAGAGGAATTGTAAGTCCACAGAAGCTGCTGGCTCAAAGGGGGGTAGAGTCAGTTTTTCTAGGACAAAGTTGAGGTCCCAAGCTGGTACTGGGGCCTTTCTTGGTGGCTTGATATTCTTGATTCCTCTAAGAAATTGCCTTAAAGGATGTGAGAACACAGGTGGATCAGTGTTGTATCTAGCTTAAATAGCTGAAGCATGTATTTTTATAGAAGAATATGAGAGTCCATTCTGTAGCATATCTGCCAAGTATTCCAGGATGAGTGGGATGTTCAATAGATGCATCATGACCCTTGCTGGTATTCCAAATGCTGAATCTCTTCCATTTTGCTGAATAAACCTTTCTGGTGGATGGTCTGCGGGCTTCTGTTAATATCCGCTGAACTTCATTGGAGAGAGATAGATTGAGGTTATTCATGGAATCTCCCAAGCTGTTAGCTGGAGCGTCTGAATGTTGGGATGTACTGTCTTGAAGTTGTTTTAAGTCAAAAGATGGGGCCATTGGGGAAGGGCCCATTTTTTGTTGTGGCATATGCTCCATAGTAGTGGATACCAGTGTTGTCTTGGCCAGTCTGGAGCTATTAGGATCCCTTTTGGCTTCTCTGCTTTGATCTTTAGTAGTACTGTGGTCATCAGTGGCAGAGGTGGGAATGCATAAATCTTTAGGAAGTTCCAGTTGAATGAGAGAGCATCTGTTTTCCATGCTTGTGGATGATATGTCCTTGAACAGAACTTTTGTAGCTGATGATTGAGGTGGGAGGCAAATTGGTCTACTTCTGGCTTGCCCCATGTCGAGGTGAGCCTTATGAAGATTTCTGGATGTAACCTCCACTCGTGGGGGTCTAGGAAATTCCTGCTTAGGCTGTCCGCCAGCACATTGTCTTTGTCTGGAACAAACTGGGATTGCAACTGTATGTTTAAGCTCAGTGATTTTTCCCAAAGATTCATTGTCAGTCTGCAAAGGGGGTAAGAATGCGTGCCCCCCCTGCTTGTTTATGTACCACATGACAGTGGTGTTGTCTGTCCTTATTAGCAGGTGGCCTTGCTGAAGTTGTTGTCGAAAGGCCTCGATGGCATGCATGACTGCCAGCATTTCTTTTTGGTTGATATGCAGATGTGTTTCCTTTGGAGACCATTGTCCTTGAATACATCTTCCCTCCATGTGCACCCCCCCATCCAAGGTCTGAGGCGTCTGTGGTCATAGTTTGTGTTATTTGTGTTTTTTTGAATGACATACCTGTGTTTGCCTGGCTTACGGAGGCCCACCATAGAAATTCCTTTTGTAGGCATGGAATGAGCGGTATGGTTGTCTCTAGGTTGTTGCTGTGTTGAGACCATAACCTTTTTAGGTACCATTGAAGCTTTCTCATGTGTAGTCTTGCTAATGGAACCAGGAGAATGCATGATGCCATGTAACCCAGGGCCTGTAGGAATCTCCTTGCAGTCATCTGGGTGAGCTTTGCCAAACCTTTGAAATAATGAGTTAACTTCTTTCGCTTGTCTTCTGTCAGGTAAGCCATTTGAAAGGTTGTGTCTAGATTGGCTCCTAAGAAAGTAATTTGCTGGGATGGCTGCAGTCTTGACTTTTGGAAGTTGACTGTGTATCCCAGAGCTTGTAGCAATTGAAAGACATAATCCAAGTTTTTTGTCAAAATCAGTTTGTCGTCCGCTTGTATGAGGCAGTTGTCCAGGTACTGGTAAATTTGGATCCCCTGGAGCCTGCAATGAGCAATTACTGAAGCCAGGCATTTTGTAAACACTCTGGGCACAGTAGATAAGCCAAATGGCAATGCTGAGAATTGATAATGCTCTGGCCCTGCAAGAAATCTGAGGTATCTTCTGCAGCTGTGTCTGATAGGGACATGCAGGTATGCCTCCTTGAGATCCAGAGTAATCAGCCAAGACCCCTTTCCCAGCATGGGAAGGAGTTGCTGTAAGGTCAGCATTTTGAACTTTGGTACTATGAGAAAGGTGTTTAATGCGGACAAATCCAGTATTGGTCTCCACTGTGTTTCTTTTCTTGGAACAAGGAACAGTCTTGAGTAAAACCCCTGGCCTTGTTCTTGTTGTGGAACTTTTTCTATTGCATTGATCTGAGCAAGCAGAGAAATTTGCTTGAAAGCCTCTGCCCTCTGGTTTTGCGGTAGGTTTGGCATGCCTTGTTTCCTTGGTAAGGTATGAAAGTGGAACCTGTAGCCTTGGTCTATAATGTCCAAAATCCATTTGTCCTCTGTCAATCTGTGCCAATTGTCTGAAAACAGAGATAATTTTCCGCCCAAGGGAGCTTCTGTTTGCTCTTTGGTTAGCGGAAGTAGAGGAAAGTCATTGGGATTGTCCCTGTGGGGCAGGAGAAGCCCCGGTGTCACTTCTTTGGTTTGCTGGTTGCCATTGTCGTCCCCTGTAGGAACCTCTGTATTGTCCTCTTCCTCAGCCACACCTGCTTTTGCCCCTTTTAAATCTTTCAGGATTAGGAAAGGACCAGTTTTTTGAAGGCCAATTCCTGCTGAACCTGGGTGGCTGAACCTGGAGGAAATCTTCGACTGTCTGAACTGACTTGGCTTTTTCCTCAATGGTCTTTAATACATCTTTAGCATAAGCACCAAAAAGCTTGTTCTTTTCCAAGGGTGCATCAAGAAGTTTTGCCTTAACATGATCTGGTAGAGGTTGTTCTTTTAACCATGCATGTCTACGAATGACCGCCCCTGTCATAGCTGCCCTACATGAAGCTTCCAATGCATCACATCCACACTGAAGGAAGTGATTGCTAACTTGCTGAGAGTTGTGTACAGCCTCCTGCAAAGACTTCCTATCTAAAGGATCAGGAGAGGCCAATGTTTTCTGTAAATCATCTAACAGGAAATCCTGATATTGAAACATATGAAAGAGACAATTGAGAGCTCTCATAGATAAAGTAGTGGAGGTATAAACCTTCTTCCCCCATCTCTCTAATGACCTAGCTTCCCTGTTGGAAGGCAAAGGATTTTTGGAGGTGGTAGCTGAAACTCCTTTCGGCCCCTGTGAAATAGTTTCTAAATCAACAGCATGGGCCCTAAAGAAATGAGAATGTGTTTCAGGAACTCTATAGTATCTGTCCGGCTTGGCAGGAGCAGGAGGGAGAGTATCAGGGGTAACACTGGAGTCAGAGTATAAATCATCCAAAACATCAAGCACAGGAGGTATAGCTAAGGGCCTGTGCTGGGGCTTTTTAAGGAAGGTACGAAGGCGCTTTCTGGAATCAGAAAATTCCTGGCCTTGCCACTTGAAATGCTCCCTCATGGAATGCAGAACTTCCCCAAAAGAAATATCCTCAGGAGGGGAGGCCGAGGGGATGGAATCCTCTGCATCCGAGTCCTCATAGGTCTGGAAAGGCTCTTCCTGGCTATCGGAGTGGCCAGAGGCCTCAGAATCTTCATCTGAAGGGAGAGGGTCAGTGGGCTCAACCCTGGGCCTCTTATCAGGAGGAGGCTGGGATCCTCTCTCAGGATGGGCCTGGGAACCTCTGATCATGGAGATTAAGTCTGCTGCCATAGTCATGATTTGTGTTTCAGGAGTAGGCTGAGGTAAGGCTTTAGCAGTAAGGTGCTTGGTCTTGCTGGCTGCCTTAGCACGTGTGTAGGCCTTGATAGACATGGGAGGCCTAGCAGCTCCACGTGCAGGAGTGACCTTATCCACAGCAATGGTCTCGGGCATTTCCTCAGTTTCAGTATCCGGAGGAAAAACAATAACTGGCGTCGGTGTGGTCTCCGGTATCGGGGTATCAGTAATGCAGTGTCTTCGGTTCAGAGCGGTGAAATAACTGCCTCAGAGGGAACCGGGGCACTCGCAGGTTTTGGCGTGGTGTCGGTGGAAGACGCGGGCTGAGGATGGCGGTCCCGGTCTTTACGTTTTTTAGGAGTCTGTGATGTCAGTAATTCCGACAGCATCTTGTAATCGAATTTTTCACCGAAAAAGTCTTCAGCGAACTCCGCCCGGCGCCTGAGAGTGCGCTTATTGAAGCGAGCACAGGCAGCACAGGCAGAGACGTCGTGGTCTGGGCCAAGGCAAAGAAGGCAGTAAGAATGGAAATCCTTATGAGGTATTTGTTTACCACAAGACAAACAATTAACTTTTTCAGTAATTTCTGACATCGGCTGAGGCAAGAAAAGGTCCCCAGCGGGGTACTTAGCTTTTTTGATGACTTTGGATCGAAGAATACAGGAGCTGACCGACCGGCACTTGTGAACTGCTTCTGCTTCAGGCACCGCGCGGCAAGAAAGACTGAAGAAGATGGCGTCGGCTGATGCTTATGTACTCCTGCCGCTCTGACGTCGGAGAGAAATGCGACATCAGCCGACGTCGGACCCAGACTTTGGAATCCGGCCGACCGAGGGCTGCCTGAGGCAGGACAACCCATATGTTATGACTGCAGTTGCATTCTTGAAGGACATCTAGAGCAACCACAGAAAAAATAAGGACTTATCCTACCAGGAAAAAGGATAGAAGGCAAAAAAAGAAAAAAAAAACCCTCAAAAGTGTTAGCAAATGGAAAGAAAGAAAGAACATGGGACAGGAGGGAGGGACTGAATACAGCAGCAGTGACCTGTACCATTATGGTAGAATCACACTCAGTTGTATGTGCTTTTTCAATGCTGCAGTATTTCTCACATTTGATATTACAAAAGCAACTGTGAGGAGTGAGAGGAGAGAAGTATAAGCTCTGGCAATAACATCCAACTTATAATGGTTAGTAAAAGTATTGAGAGAGGACCAAATAGCAGCTTCCAGAATGGATCTTGTATCCAGACACTTGAAAAAAACTTCAGGAGGCAAATGCTCTAGTACATGGAGTTCAAATTGAAGCAGAAAGCTGCTTACCATGAAAAAATGGCAAAAGAAAATGGCTTTAGAAATCCAGGGGCAGATGGTTTGCTTAGAGACAGCCAAACCAAATGTCCTGGTACTAAAATAAAGAAAAAAAGCTTCTCAGATTGCCTGAAGGCCTTCGTTTTGTCCAAATAATAACAAAGTTCTTTATGTAAATCCAAAGTCTGAAGCGCCTTCTCACTAGCAGGCTGTGGAGAAGAAAAATGAAGGGAGTTGAATAGACTGATTCAGGGACAATTTATTAACCAGCGTGGGCAAAAAAAGAAGAGTTAGTACACAAGGACACCCTGTCCTATGAAAAATCAAAAATGACAATAGCCAGTATTTCAGAAAGTCTCTTGCCTGAATTAACAGCTACTAACAAAAGTCTTCCAGCTCCAGTGTTAAAGGAAGAGAAAACAGGCTCAAAGGGGGCCTGAATGAGTTTTCCTGGACAAAATTAAGGACCCCAAAAGGAGGAATAGGGCAGTATTGAAGGCCTACATGGATGTCTAAGAAATTGCTTGACCATTGCTTGACCTCTAAACAAGAAGCAAAAGGAAGTGTGAAAAGTAGACAGGCAGAAGTTGCTGACAAATGAGCTTTAACAGAAGGAATACACCAAGCCAGCATTGAGCAATTCCAACAAACTGGAAAGAACCAAATGGGCCCTCACTGAAAAAGGGATTCCAGTTATGTTTAAGACACCAAACAGAAAAGATCTTCCATATAGGACTTCCAGGTAATAGGTTTCCTAGCCTCTTGCAGAGCCCAAAGCACATCCTCAGAAAATTGCTATCTAAAGGGGATCAAAACCCTATCACCCAAAATGTCAGTTGAAGTATAGAAAGTGAGGATGAATGAACCTCTTGCGTTATATGAAAAGATCCATGTGGTGAGGTAACTTGTGATGACTGTCCTTGGCCAGAGCAAAGAAGGGGGGGCAGTGCTGCCTGGGACAAAAGGGAGTCATCAGGAAGATTCTGGGAAGAGTCCTTCATGACTTTGTGCAGGATCCTGGGAAGCAGGGGAAGAGGAGGTAACACATACAGGAACATCCCAGTCCAACAAAAAGACATGGTGTCCACCTTCCAAGACAGAGGACTTGGAGCTCTAGAACAGAATAGAGGAAGTTGTCTGCTCAGAGGGAAGGCAAGAGATCCACTTGGAGTAGCCATCAGATGCACAATGCCCGGAAACACCTTCCTGTGAAGCATCCATTCATGAGGTTGTGTCTTCAACCTGCTTAGAGAGAGAGGTCGCTGCAAGGTTGTGCTCTGAGACAATGTATACCACCATGAAGTGTGATATGAAGGCAGATAACAAGGTCCCAGGCCTGAAAGGCCAGTTTGGAAAGAACATAAGACGTTGTGCCCCCCCCCCCCCATTTGTTAATGTACCACATGACTGTGTTGTCTGTAAAAACTTTAAATGGCCTGGTACTTAAATGGGGTGGAGGCCTGCAGAGCAAGGATGAGGGCCCATATCTATCTGATGTTGATGGGGTCAGACATCTGGTGATGAGGCCAGAGACTCTGAACTTTTAGATTGCTGGAAGAAGCTCCCCAACCCAAATCAGAAGCATCTGTGAAGAGCTCCTCAGTAGGAGAGAGACACAAAAGGCAGACTTGGACTGACAGAGATCTGTTGAATCACTAAAGAATCTCCAGAATGAAGCAGGGTAAGAGAGGCACTGGAAATTCTAGAAGGTGGCAAAGTTGGTGCCAAACAGTCTTGGGATACCACTGGAACTCTCATGTGAAGTTTCGCAAATTGTATTCATGGGAATGATAGATGTTACAAGCCCCATGGCTCTGAGATATTCCTTGGCATGTATAACCAAAAGAGGAAGTAGAGACTGAAAGTAAGCAGTCAGGGACAGAACCTTTGTGGTGGAAGAAAAGCCGACACTGGAATGGTTTGAATTCGGCAACCCAGGGAAAAGGCAGTCCTGAGAACGAGTTAGAATGGACTTCTTATGGTTGACTATGAATCCCAGGATCTGTAGACTGAGCATAGAAATGTGCAGATCCTAAAGCATCTGAGGTGCAGAGGAAGCCTAAAGAAACAGGTCATCCAAATGTGGAAATACCCAAATCCCCTGGAGCCTGCAAAAGGCTGTCATGGGTGAGACCTTTGGTGAACACTATTGGGGTCATAGAAAGATGAAAAGACAAAGCAGAGAACTGAAAATAAGGGGAAGAAATACAGAAACACAAACACTTCCTGAAGCAAGGATGAATGGTGACATGAAGATAGGCAACTTTTACATTCACATAAACCAGAAAGCCCTAGAGAAGTAAGAGATGGAACCGAATGGGAAGAAAGAGTATGCTGAAAAAAAGCACTTTCAGGAAGGCGCTGAGGAAGGAATGTTCTGGAATGGATCTCAATGTCCTTTCATTCCTGGGTACCAAGAACACCCTGGAATAAAGACCTATACCCTGCTGAGAAACTGGGACAGATTGAAAAGTCTCTTGATGCAAAAGATCTAGCAGGATAACTGGAAAATGAGAAAGTTGGTCTGAGGGAGGCTAAAGAAGGCCTGAGAAAGGTGAAAGGGACTTTCATGCCATGAAATAACCATGATGAATAATAGAAAGGACTCAAGAGTTCTTGGTAATCTGTTGTCAAACAAACAGAGACATGGAAAGCCTGAGGGTTAACGGAACCTGACCAAGAGGAAGAGAATGTCAGGTTTTGTCAGGAAAAGATGACTTTTTGGCTGTTGGATGTTTGAGTGGGCTTAGAAACCCTTGCTCCTAGCAGGTTGGGAAAGCTGCCTACACACAATAGCAGATTTGAAAGGATAGCTCCTCTGAAATGTGGGAACAGGTGATACAAAATCATGCCCAAGGTCCTGCATAAAAACTTTACGAGACAAAGTTAAGGTTAACAGTTCTGTCTAAACAGTGCCAAAAAGATTCTGGTTATCCAAGGGAGAATCCAAAAGTTTTTCTTTAATATTATCAGGCAAGGCCTTTATGTGTAACCAGGGAAATAATAGCAAAATAAAATGGCCTTAGAAACCCAGGGGGTGAGGATTTGTTTAGAGACCGAACAAGAAACTGAAGCAGCAGCAGCATGACAGGTGCATTTAACTGAGTGACGAGCCACTGACAGCAGTCTTACTAAGTCAGGCAAATCTGTCAAAACCCCCCAAACTGGGACGCCATCGCCAAAACATACATGGCTATATGAGATTCACAGTTAATGCTTCTAAAGCCCAGGGTAGCACAGCTATGCACTTTTTCCCCCAGTCTCTCCACAGACCGGGTGCCTTTGTCAGAAGAAAGGAGTTTGGAAGAGGACAGAAGTTTAAAGGGCTTGTCCTTAGAAAGAGATACCAGGACATTTGTAGAGATATCTGAAAGCCTCAGCAACCTTATAGAAGCAGTCTGGTTCCTTTGGGGCTACAGGCTTGGAAACAGGAGCTACAGAAGCAACTGTAAAGGTATCCAGTAGAGCAGCAAGCACTACAGTAACAGCTGAAGGAGCAGGAGAGTCCATTTGTACACATTCATAATATCTCTTCTGAGTCTGATACTTGGGAAAAATCCCACTTAAAGTACTCTCTCATATGGATTACAAGATCCCCAAAAGGTAATTCCCTCAAAGGGAGAATCAGGGGATAAGGAATCCTCTTCCTCTGATCCAAAGTCTAAGGGAGAAAGAATCTATGAGGAGAAGGCTAAGTTTTCATCCACAGAATCCAACTCTTCATCCAAGGTGTCACAATCTCTAGGCCACCTGGAGGGAGTGGAAGATCGGGGGAAAAGCAGGAACAGACAAGCCCTGTGTTGGCTTCAAGGCCATAAGTGCATTAAACAATCCTTGAGTAAGGTCCTTATCAATGGATGGGAACATGCTTAGCTTTCTGTTTCGTTTTTTAGTGAGACATCAGCTTAGACTAATCTAGGTGGTTCAGAGCCACGACTAGATTCTATAAGAATACCAGGCACCTCTTTACAAATTAAGATATGTGGAATTCCCTCTTGGCCCTTCAGGAATGATCATCTATGGTTCCCCCTTGACCTCTGTAATTGATATGCACGGCCTTGGGGACGTGCGAGAATCAAGTTCCATGTCAGCAGGAATGGGTGAGGACATCAAACATTCTAATGATCATCTATGGTTCCCCCTTGACCTCTGTAATAGATATGCACAGCCTTGGGGACGTGCGAGAATCAAGTTCCGTGCCAGCAGGAACGGGTGAGGACATCAAACGTTCTTCAGGGTCTTCATTTTCCCTGAGAGAGACATCCAGCAGAGGTTCAACAGTAGTAGAATCAGAGTGAGACATTTTAATGCTTTCTTAAAAGTGGCTGAACCTCAGGGTGGGCAGAGCCAGCGTGGCACCCTAGGTCAAAAGCTTGTCATTGGTTCTCCTGATAAATGGATAAGGATGACAGATGGCTATGAAGAGTTTTAGGAACAAATGCCTGACAATTAATACAGAGTATGGTAATGCATGGCATCCAAACATAACAGGCACTTGTCATGTTTATCTTCATGGGGAATCTTCCCCCCACAATGACATTTCCCTTTCTTGGATGACATGAACTTTCAAAACAAAAAAAGAATGAACTGCAATGGGGCACTTATCTTTAAACAGCTCAGTAAAAACGTCTTGGACCAAAGTTCAAATGTGGCATTCAGACTTTCAGCAAAAAAGTTCTGAGAGTTGAGTGTGCCTATGTCACCTTTATGCCCTATGTGGGGAGCATATGACTGAAGTACGCTGCTCTGATGATGTAAAGGCTTGGGTATGCTGACCTAATGTTAGGCTATCCTGGTCAGGATACATCACATATGAGGAATCCTGCAACAGTGTAGAAGGAAGGACATCTTGACAGGTATACATTAGTGTCCAGTTGGTGAAAACAAGTTCTGACCCTTACTCATTCCAATGATACTGCTGTTTCCTCAGTCCAGAAACTATGTCCTTACCTATACCAGACAATTTCCCTTCTTCAGTCCAGAAACAATGCACCTTCCTTATACCAGAAATGTTGCCCATTCACTGCAGAAGTATTGACCCTTACTCAGTCCAGGAACTCTACCCTTCTTCATACCAGAAATACATCTCCAGTCTAAGAACTGATTGCAGATAATGTAAGTGGTATAAAAATACTTCTATAAGACTTAACTTAATTTTTTTTACCAGCGCATCTTTCAATGTGAAGCTATAACTTTACCTTTTTGATAATATGGACAGAATATTTTTAGCACATAACTTATGGTGCTCTTTATGACCCATAATGCTGTTGTAAATGAGCAGTTCATCTCCATGAAATCTCCAGGAGTGGCACTGGACTGCTGGGCTGCAGTGAACCTATTTCCAATAAAGGTTTAAAAAAAAGAGAGAGAGATTAATTTTTACACTAGCAGCAGCTTGAACTGCAAACTAGTGTGAGGAGCATAAGTGCTAGAGTTCCTATCGTCTTAAAAAAAAAATCTTTTTGTCACCGGACTGTTTTTAAAACATACCAAGGCATTATAACTGAATACCAGTTAAGCAGGGACATGGATTAAAAATTAACAAATGTAGCAACATGAAGTCAACATTTTCATATAAAATTCAATTACATCATTCCATCATAGTACCAGAATATGACAACTGCTGCTTTTTTCCAGAACCAAGGCAAAATACATTGTACATCACATTAATACAATTAATACTTGCAATAAATAAACACTGTTAGGTAGGAAAATTGCTTGACATTTAAAATGCTCGTTGCTCTACTATTCGTTTTGGGAAGGTCACAATTGTACACAAGGTGATGAGTATTTCAGACACATCTATGCCCATATTAACAATGCATTCTGATAATGTGCTTAACTAAACTTTGATCCCCAAGACTATTGGATGCTTCTCAGCAGTTTGTTTGGGAATTGCCTTGCCTCTGATACAAATGTTTGCAGATGCATATGGAAGAAAAACATGAGACTCAAGTCTGCATGGTGGATGCTCTGAGCTTTTCACAGCAGCCACTCCTCAATCCTCTGCCATTCTGTTTCATCTGTTCTGCTAATCATATCCCTAAAAGTATGTGAATGCTGTGCAGAATTTCTGGGTTTCTCCCCTATGAAATAATGTCTTCATATATATCAGTCTTAAATGTCATTTCAACATTTCATCTGTGTTCCTACCTCATACTAATCCTCTCTTTTTTGTTGAGTATCAGGTTTGCTGTCTAATCAGTCTGCTGTATCATACTCCACATCTAACTTCTGCCCTTCCTTGCCTTTCTGAAAACTTCATTTCCTAAAAAATATTCTTAATATCATTCCAAGACACACACACGTACATAAAAATATATGCATGTGTAAGCGAGCATGCACCCTCAGCCAGTTTAACATCTGTAACCCAGCTGCCTACACAAATCATCATGTAGACACGCATGCACACATACAGGCCTGCCTGCATACACAGCAACCTTAATATCTAACACAATTTTTTTCACAACTAAGCACAATACCCCCAAGTCTCATCAGCACTCCAATGTTTATTTTCTTCACTCTTCTGTATGGATACGTGTCCTCTTGACTTCCATAAAAAAAATTCTGCTCTTTTTCACATACAACCTGTAGATGTCATATCTGCCCAACCTGTAAAAGGTACTAGGACACGCTGGAGAGCGGTACTTGCATTCTTCATCTCTGCTACATTGTCACAGAAAGGGGGAGTGTTACTCTCACCTCCAAATAGATCATGCCTGGCCTCAGCACAAAATTCCTCAGTATAAAGGCTACATCAGCAAGAATTTCTTAATTTTAATAAGCTGGTTATTCACAAAAGAAATTGTAACTTCATATTTTCAATCCAGTGATCCCTAAAGCTCTGACTTTTGCATCTCTGAATGATTTCCCAAAAGACACTTGTCTTGAAATCTTATGAACAAAACCATCTGAAGCATAAATGACTAGTTTAAGAGCATGCAGTTGCTGTTTATCTGCACTTTATTTCTGGTACGGCGCATGTAATAGTTAAACTCAATGTTCGATTCTAACCTCTACTCATTGATATGGAGTTTGCATGTGATCCCCATAGCAGCATGCAGATATGATCAAGATCTTGGTTTTATTAAGGGATAAAGGACTCTCTGGGACACTCATCATACTATGTAAAGAGAGAGAGAGAGAAAAATCCCATACAATCGGAGGGCAAGTTTTCCAAAGTTAAAACTAAGGGGATACTCATAACTGCAATTAATACAGAGGCATCCAACTCCTGTCACACTGCAATAAAGTGCTGAAGGGGGACAGATAAATGAATACACAGAGCAGCAGAAATTAAGATAGAAGATTAGTAGTTCAGGTGGGGATGCAGTACAACTGACCCAATGGCTGCAGCGAGACAGAGTGGAGGAGATGCTAGAGAAGAAGAAAGAGTCCAACTGGCATTCCTAGACATGGAGGAAAGCATATGATGAGGACCCAAGCAAGATGGGCAGTCCTGCTATGGACTGAAGTCCTGGAAACACTGGTAAAATTACTGCAGAGTATGTACAAGGGCTAAATTGCACATGTAGGAACAGTATTTTGATTCACAGAGGCATTGACATTGTGAGTGGGAGTGCACGGTGTTTCACTCTAAGCCCTCTTCTGTTCATACCAGTGATGTACTACGTCAGCAAACAGGTCAGAGGACAGATGAACAAAGATGCTGTATGCTGAAGATATGACACTACAAGTGGATACTGAGCGGGAGCTTCAGTGAACGATAGGCAACTGGGATGCAAAATTGAAGATCCATGGAATGAACCAGAGCACAAACAAGGCAAAGATCATGGCAACAAATGGGAGACATTTATTAGTAGCTGAAAATAGAGACAGAATGGGAAATAATGTTAGAGGTTAACAGCTTCAAGTGCCCAATAGGAGTGATTTAGGAGTAGGGAAGTTGGAATGATGAGGTGAGTTATAGAATCAGAGGTACATGACAGAAATCAGAGGAGCTGAAAAGTGGTATAACCAGTGTACGTTTTGGCATATAAATGTGGCAGTAAATGCAGTTGAGGAACCTTAAGCTGATGAAGTGTCCAAGATGGGTATGTTCACTGTCAGACAAAGGATATGAGGACATCAGACTGAGATCCAAAGTAACCCCAGTTGTACAGAAGATAAAGGAGACGACACTGCAATGGTTCTGTCACATGTCTAGGAAAGCAAAACATGATTTAATAAAGCATATTCAGAAGAAAGGAAAAATACGAGGGGATACCAAACTATGTATTGCATGGAAAAACACCACTGACAGCTATGACTATTAAACAGAGGAGGAGTTTGAGAAGGAGCAACAATTGACATGATACCCTAAGTCTGTGTAAAATGGTAAATAGGGGTTTATTAATGATGATGTGTACATGTGTATGAAGATAACGCTATGCTAAGGGAATACTTGCAGTGGTTTACTGAAATTACCAAGCTTTATAGATAAAAAATAACTATTTTTATGAAGTCGCTTCATCTTTCTTTATGAGATAAGATGTAGTATATATATATATATATCTATATATATATATATATATATATATATATATATATATATATATGGCTACCTATTTTTAGGTGCCATCTAGGCTCCGTAGTCAAATTAGTGATAATTTTACCTTACCGTGACCAGTAAGAGTATTCCAGTAAAGAAATGATACCAGCAGAACATAGCATCTGTTTCTTAAATCTAGTAGCTAAATGCCCTTTCCCAGGAGGGGCAGTAAGGTCTAAATGAAGACTTAGGTGCACGCAACACTGTGGGGCAGTAAGGTCTAAACACAGACTTGAGTGCATGCAATACTGCAAACTCAGTATTCTGTAGTGTGCCATTAGACAGCATCCATACTGTATGATCCCAACTCAAGACATCCCTATCAGAAGGTGCTCTAACTCCAACGAATGTCATGTTCCACCTACAGAAAGTGAGCTGTCGATCCACTATTAGCCCTTCCATCTCAGTCAACAGTCCCTGTAGCACCTACGCCTCTAAGAACTCCCAAGCAATTTGTAGCATTGATGGCTACCACACTGTGTTGACATTTTCTTTAACTTGTATAGCACACAGATGTTTAAATAGTGAGACACAGTAGAGTTAGATGGATGAATGTAGCTTCCTTACTATCACGGCATGGAACTGCATGAAGATGGAAATCACCTGATGTACACTGCTGCACTTTATAGGATACTTAAAAAGATACTGCTTCATCATACATAATACCTGCAGACCTGCCATAGCACTGAAAAGTTAGCAAATACAAATGGCAGTGTTGGCATAGCTGTTGCTTTGAGTATTTACTCAATGTAAGCTCACAGCTAAGATGCTTTACACATTATCTCTGAATCTCTGCAACTATAATCATCTGGAGGCAGCAAGTCTCAAACTCAGGACTACAAAAAATAACTTGTTTATAACTCATTCCTTTAAATCCTAAGGATATATTGACTGCCTAGGACAGAGACAAATGTGTGCTGTTTTTGTGGGTGATCATTCCATTTTTCTGAACAGGTTGATTTTTGTCAAGTGTGCTTTTAAATTTATGGCAAAATAGATGTGTGTGTTTGTTTAGCAAGATATAACCATAAAATCTGATTAACTTAGAAAATTGCATTACAGTGAATGCCATCCTGTATCGCACAATCATTCAAAATAAGAACAGATGCAAAATCTTCCACAGTGTTCATGGCATGGCCATCCAAAGTCTTTTTTGAATTAAAAAAATTAAATTTTTGCACGGATACAAAAGCTTAACATGAAACGCACAGAAATGAAAAAAACAACAACATTCAGGCCTGGGGCAGCATGCAGGTACAGGCAGAGTTTTACCATCTGTGATTCTCAGTAGAAAAGTGCCAGAAGACTGTCGGGGTGGGAAGAACAGAGTGGCTCTGGATGGCTCTTCTTTTGTCCAGAGGGTATGTAGGTGGTTTAACTCCAGTCATAAGTGGAATCTAGGAGCTGTAGCTCAGCTGGATTGAGAAATGCTAGATCATTTGTAGTGGAACTGTGTAAATCTATTAGTGTGGGCATGAGAACATTGCATTGCAATGTGGTCAGCAGAGGTAGGCCAGACTGGGAAACCATTCCCTGGTCAGGATGTTGCCATACCGAGACACTCACTATCTTTGCCTTGTACTGGATACTGAGGAAATGCTCCAGGATGCAACAAATAGTTTATAGTTGGGGGCAGCAAAAGTAAATGTAAAAAAATAAAATACAAACTGTAAACCTAGCATGTTATAAAGCTCTTCGAAGTCATAAGTATCAACTTTTCACTTTTAATGTTACAGCAGGTAATAAAGTGAGATGAAAAATCAAAGTTTTTTATGCAGACCTGAATGTTTTCTCCATAGCAGCACCAAATGGAAGTGGTACCATACCATATTAAGTGTTAATGCTAATTAAGCAAAGCACCATTTTGCTACTAAGTTTAAGACTGATTTAATGTAAATATATCTGACCAGTGTCACTCTGTCTCTATTTACTTCCAACACACACTGTGTTATCTCTGCAATGTTTTGCAATGCCTCTGAAGAGGTCTAACAAAAGTTAGTATGATCAGATCCATGACCTTTCAGGGTTTATCTTCAGTTATCTTTTTCATTTGTTTGTTCTGCAGTGTGAGAGTTCATTTGTACTGCACGCCAAACATCAAAATGTCAGCAGTTGTATCAATAATTAAACCACTTAGGATTCAGGCTGGTTTTCATTTATTTCTCCTCCTCCTCTTTTCTTTGTGTGTGTTTACTGATTTGCATTTATTTTATTTAATTTTACAAATGTGAACTGGGTAAGTGGGATGGTCAATTGACCTTTCCCAGCTACAACTGCACACAAACGTAATAGAGGCATCTATAAGTCACCAACATATATGGCATTAAATTAAACAATGTTAAGAGGTGCATATATGGCATTAAATTAATGCTGTGTATGCAGGCAGGCCTGTGTGTGCATGCGTGTGTACATGATGATGTGTGTAGGCAGCTCTAACTTTGAACCTATGTTAAGAGGTGCATCAAATATAGGTTCAAAGTTTACAGAGAATATAAAGCAAACAATTCAAATATAAAAAGCAGAAAATTTAGCTGTAAAGATCAGATAACTAAAACAGACTGTGAAAGGTGCAAGGATTCGAAGACAAAATGTAACAAATGTCTTCGTAGTTGCAAGCTAATACTAAAGGTGTGCAACTCTGTAATGTTTATTGATTAACTCTATCCATAAACTGTAATTACGTTTTACTGAACTATCTCGTTAGCAGCCAAACAAATGCAGTGCGTCTACAATTAAACTGCAAATAATGAAAGTGATAAAGGCATCTAGTTAAAAGGCTTCTTTAAATTCACTGAACACTCAGTATGCATCTGTAAATCAAAGCTTTAGAAGAATATAAACAGACATCAAGGTAGATTATCCTAGATAATTGAAGCTGCTATATTTCCATCTATTAAGCTGGTCCTTATTAATTTTCCTACATTCATTATATTCACTGATACAGCTAAAGTCTTGGGTAAAGATTTCCAACTTACTGGTATGATTCTGGATAAAGCGATATTGATATAAGTATGCAATCATAGTTTCACAAAGAGAATGATGATTGCCTGGTCACTGGGGAACATTGTCCAGTTTACAATACTTTAAAGCCTGTGGAATTTCAGAAAAAAGTGGTTCTGGCTGTAACTGGCAAGAAAACAGCTTTAGTTATGGAATCACAATAGTTCTTAGTGGTTATCTAGGAAGGTACATTTTAGAATGTTATGTGCTTTTGCTTGGATTTATGTAGTGTTTTATGCTGAATTTAGCACAGTAGTGGGAAGGAAATATTCTTGGTAAGGTAACAGGATATTAATTGTTCTGTCTTTCCTAGTAACCACTTGTTAGAGGAGTAAAACCATGAGTCTGTAAATAGATGTTTTCCAAATGGGTTATTGATGGTAATTTTTAAAGATGAACTGAGCCACTGCTGGGTTCCCAGAAGAGTGGCTGTAAATACGAAGAAGTTTTTTATGAGGTCAATGCTGTGATAGTAGGTTAAAGGTTGCTAGATTTCCCAAAATTGTGCTGTCTAAATTTAAACTATATTTCAGGTTGGTGTTATTAAACCTGAAATCCTTAATTAATAAAGGAGAGACTAAACTCTGTGTAATATGTAGCAGAAAAAGTGGTAATATGGGCGCAGTTACCAGAGACAAGATGGATGAACCAACCTGTAAGCCAGGTGATTATATAGTCATGAAATTTATATTAGACACATCTATGAATAAATAGGTTGTAGTCTACAGTTTCAGAAGACTTTTTAACTTTATAATAAAGCTCATATGAGTTGTATAATTTTCATATTCGACAACATTGCATCACAGTGTATAAATAACTGTAATTGCACTATATTTAGAGGGGAAATTATGACGTTTGTAAGCATATCATATGCAAGTCTGGTTTAAAATTTGTATATAAATTGAGTGACCTAGCAAATGCATAGATACGAGTACTAATGGTGTAAAATCACTAGGAGAAGCAGAAAAACATTTAAGGAGCGTTTAAAACTAAAAGTGGTGATGAATGAACACAGGATAAGATGCAATATCAAAGTGAAGGGTTTACTAGATGATGTCTTCCTAGCTTAAAAAAAAAGATCGGGTGAACAACCCGGTCAGTGGAGTAGTACTGAAAGTCCATGCATTTCAATTACTTTTCTACCTGTTCATAACAGATTTCTTTGAAATGAAAGTCAGATTTCCAAGATGTAGCACAATGTTGGGCTGTGCACAGAAGCAGTGAAGCACTGTAGTACAGATGAAGTTGTTTTAGGATAAAGAAACCTTCTATGAAATGGATAACCTTATATATGTTGTTAGTCTAGGTTGTTTTTCTGATGACTGGATTTACAAGTTCTTTTATGCCTTTCAAGAGTTGTTTAGTTGGACCAAAGGAAATTGTCTGGGAATGTATATGTATTACAAACTTTGCTATATTTATTGTGATACAAAATGAGGTTTTCAAGTCATGCCAAATACATCATTGGGAAATGTTAGAGAATTCCTTTTTCCATTTCAAGACGGGCGTTATCCCAAAGTTTTAACAATTAAGAGATCAGCCAAAGTTTTAATTATCTTCAGTTTGTCACTGATTAATTGGGATAAGCTTGTCTTGAACAGGAGTTAGTCTATTACAGAAGTTAAAACAAAAGTCAAATAAAACTGCTCACACCAATATAGGAGCACTTGTCACAGCCAGGCAATAAATTAGTAGAAAACACAAGTGCATCCACACGGAGAAGGCACTGAAGTCACTGAAAGTACTCACACAGTCAAATGATGAAACCAGTTCAAGTGAGACGAAATAATACGAAAATTCCTCTTTATTCCATACATAAAACCACAAAGAATAAGCGCTTTCGCGTAGCTGTAATACACTTCATCAGATTCTGTTACAAGCTCTGTTATTTCAGTTTATATAGTCAAGCATTGTATTCAATTAGTATAATTAATTAGAGAACCATTTAATGGCTTAACTTAAGACAACCTCTTATTTCAGTTAAAGGGCTATGTATTCATTTTTGTAAATAGATTCATTCAAATACAAAATTATATACATATATATCCTAAATCAAATCAGAATGTTGCGTGCATCTGTATGAATATATTTCATAAAAAACATAACACTACCTTAACATACATAAAACTAATCACATAAAAACTTTCTAAACTGTATTATCTTACTCATCTTCCAGTATTTCAGAATCATGGAACCTTCATCAAATAAAACCACATATTGTTTACATCTTAATATAATATATATTAAAGTGCATAGTGCAAGTCTATATATGGTATAATGCTGTATAATATAATCTAATAAATCAATATATGTATATATAAAACTAACAATACTAACAATTGGTTAATAAAATATATGAAAATGGTAATTATGTATATAAAAATATATATATAGAATTGCATGATATCTATATTTTAACATCTGCATTACGTCTGCATTATCTACGATGTTTTAAAACCTGCTTCAAAGGGACATATTGATTTAAGCCCGGAGGGTGGTGTGCTCTTAGTTTTAATATCCATTCTAGTTCCCTTTGTTCCAAAAGGTTCACAGAATCACCCCCTCTTTCATTTTTATTTACAATTTGCAAGAATCTAAATTTAAAGTTATGACTATTAAATTGAATCACATGCTTTGCTAATGCATTGAGTTCATTATTCTTTTTAATATCATATGCATGATTGTAACTTCTTTTCTTTAATTCTCTTTTTGTGAGTCCCACATAAAATGCAAAACAACATTCACAGGTGGCTAAATAAATAATGTTGCATGTATTACAAGATGCAAAAAATCTAGGAGTGAATGAGTAACTCAAAACAGGGTGAGTAAATACCTGTGTCCCTGTAATATATTTACACATATTACAATTATAACACGTTAATGTTCCAAGTTTACTACTGATCTGAGTGCCTATTATTCCATTGCTGTTACGTGTAGTACATAGCAGTCTTTTTAGATTCTTGCTATTTCGATACGTGAAGCTAGGAATTTGGCCTACTAATTCTAATGTCTTGCTATCTATAGTTAAAATTTGCCAATGGCTACTAATAATTTCTTTGATTACTCTATTGTCATTGGTATAAGTAGTGACAAAATGTATTTTTTTCATCATATCTCATAGTCTGTTTCTTATATTTAATAGAGTTTGTCTTCACCATCTCTAATGTATTTGTTGTATTTGTAGCTCTCTTCACTTGATTCCTAATTTCTAAAGTCTGGTTTAAAATTTGTATATAAATTGAGTGACCTAGCAAATGCATAGATACGAGTACTAATGGTGTAAAAATCACTAGGAGAAGCAGAAAAACATTTAAGGAGTGTTTAAAACTAAAAGAGGTGATGAATGAACACAGGATAAGATGCAATATCAAAGTGAAGGGTTTACTAGATGATGTCTTCCTAGCTTAAAAAAAAAGATTGGGTGAACAACCCGGTCAGTGGAGTAGTACTGAAAGTCCATGCATTTCAATTACTTTTCTACCTGTTCATAACAGATTTCTTTGAAATGAAAGTCAGAGATTTCCAAGATGTAGCACAATGTTGGGCTGTGCATAGAAGCAGTGAAGCACTGTAGTACAGATGAAGTTGTTTTAGGATAAAGAAACCTTCTATGAAATGGATAACCTTATATATGTTGAGTTGTTTTAGGATAAAGAAACCTTCTATGAAATGGATAACCTTATATATGTTGTTGGTCTAGGTTGTTTTTCTGACGACTGGATTTACAAGTTCTTTTATGCCTTTCAAGAGTTGTTTAGTTGGACCAAAGGAAATTGTCTGGGAATGTATATGTATTACAAACTTTGCTATATTTATTGTGATACAAAATGAGGTTTTCAAGTCATGCCAAATACAGCATTGGGAAATGTTAGAGAATTCCTTTTTCCATTTCAAGACGGGCGTTATCCCCAAGTTTTAACAATTAAGAGATCAGCCAAAGTTTTAATTATCTTCAGTTTGTCACTGATTAATTGGGATAAGCTTGTCTTGAACAGGAGTTAGTCTATTACAGAAGTCTGAGAGAGCAGGACTGAGTTTGATTTAGTTCTTTATGGTGGACGAGTCAAGAACTGAATTTTACTAGTCATGAGTTTTTCTGTTTCTGGAAAACATCTTCTTTCCACCACTCCTGTCTCAGCCCCCCCCCCCACAAATCCTCATAGAAAAGGGTTGCATGTAATAGGAATTGCAGTAGCAAGGCTACAAAAGATCTACCTGATCAAATGCTTACCAACAACCTACCAGCCTGTGAACCTATTTAAGGGAATAGATGGCTAAAGTGAGGACAATCAGCAGATGTAGTTGATAGCAGGGGCGGCTCGTGCTATCGAACTGCAGCCCTCCCACCTAGAAAAAACAAATGAAAAATCTGCAAAACAAGAAAACAAAAATGGAAGAAAAAAAAAACACGAATCCCGACTCCTCTGCGCATGCACGGACACATTTTGAGAACGCAGACTGCCTTTATCAGCAGTCCGGATACAGAGAAAGAGGTACCCAGCAATCATTGCTGAGAGATACCCAGGAATCTGCGTGGTGATGACTGCACAAAACAGAGGAGCTCCGGACTGCTTCAGCTGCAGGCAGAACCAATGAAGACTGAGGGGTGAGCTGCTCTCACGGGACTTTCATTGCGCAGGCTTTGTTCGTGGATTACAAAGGCTTCAGGTAGGTGTTTTGTCGCTGGCTGGATTGTGGGCTTGCTTCATTCGTGAACAGGTAGGACAGCAGGCAGGTAGGTGAAGGCTTCGTGACAGGAGTTATACCGCTGGACAAAGTGCGAGTATGTGTAATGCCCAGTTACTATATACTGGTGGCTAGAGAGAACAAATGGTGGAGGGTAGAGATACTCAGGCTTGAACCCTGTACCTTGGATGCAGGTGGCAAGGACCTAAATTCCCTAGCCACCACCCTTTCTAAACAAATGTGCAGATTTTTGCCTCATTTGTTCTGTTCCTCATAAAATCTGTGGTTTCTGTATCTATATTTTTCCTTGCAAAGTCGGTAGTGCAGTGGTGCACTGGTAGCATTGCTGCCCAACATCTACAGGTTCTCTGGTTTGATTCTTGGCTGAGGTGCCTTGTGTGGTGTCTGCATGTCCTCCCATCTTACAAAGATGTGTCTGGCATTTCTCCCTGCTCTGCTGAAAATTGCCTTTTGTTCCAATTCAGACTAGTTTCCTGGTTAAATGTTTAAAAATAACAGGCATTTGAATTTCAGACTTCATATTCTTCAGAAAGTACATGGTAATACAAAACTGTTTATTCTAGCAGTTGTCTAAGTTTATAACATGGATATTTGAAATTTGTCCCTATTTTTGGGACTGTATTCCTCCCATTATTGGCTTCGTCCAGGTACTTTGTGCTAAGGTTGAGAGTTATCTATGGTGAGAACTGAATTCATTGAATGTTTGGGGGCTGTATTCCCCCCATTACTGGCTTTGTCCACATGTTTTTTGCTAAGAGGTTGAGAGCTATAGTGAGAACTGAATTCACTGAAATTGTTTGGGGGCTGTATTCACCCATTATTGGCTTTGTTCAGGTGTTTTGTGCCAAGAGGTTGACAGCTATGGTGAGAACTGAATTCACTAAATGATAGCCATTTAAGTTAGTCTTCCTCTCTTTCACAAAACAGCTGATTTGGCATAGTGGTATGTTTCTCTGACTGTTTTGCACAGGGCCCCCTGGGTTAAAGACATGGCAGTGAAATGTATGGTGGTAACACAGCATTTTATTCTAGCAACTTTCCAACATTATATAAGCAATGTTTAAAATGTGTCCGTGGTTTTTGGGCTTTTGTCCCCCCCCCCCATAAATTTCAGCTTTTTCCAGATTTCTTGTGCTGCAAAGTTCAGAGATACAACTGTGTGTCGAGTAGATTTTAGAAGGAGCTGAGAGCTGCAGGGGAACAAAAATTTAGTGCTGCTTATTCTGAGTCTGCTTACATTGTTAATAGCACAACTGGTAGTGTACTTGCTTTTGATGCAGAAGGCTGTGGGTTCTACTCCCACAGTAGATAGATGCATTGCTGATACTGTACTGTGTTGTAAAGTGGGTGGATGTTGCAGTCCATTTTGGCAAGCTACCTAGAGTAGTAACTATGAACCTGTTATCAGTTTGCCATACAGTCCCTATTGCAATATTACTAGCTTATTTGTTTTAATGCATGCAACATAGGCAATTTATTCCTCAAGGGCAACAGGCACTTTATTTGCAGATGAATAAACAATGATATATAAAGTTGTTTGCTAGCAGCAGCCTCTTCATTGTTACAGATGTCTTTAATGTGGAATTATTTAGATGACTTTTACTACTTTAGAGATTGTGCATATTTACTGATACTGGTGGACTGTAGAAAGTTGAGTAGACTTTTATGATGGAAATGTTCTGAATTGGATAGTTTTGTCATTGGTGCATGCATTTTGTTTCATTGTTTACTGGAAAAATGTTCAAAACAATAAATTTAAAATGCCGTCTAGCAACTGTATTGTATTGTACAAGGAAAATAATTTAGTACAATCAGGAAGGTGCATCAAAGAGCACATGTATGTTTCATGTGCAAGGGGCCTATGATTTGAAAACAGCCCAAAGTTAACAAAATCTGCCACTGGCAAAATGTATTTTCTTTGAATGTGGGTTTCAATGCTGTTTCATTGAATGTGAGTTTCAAGGGCAGAGAAGTTTTAATGCTAAGCCTGCTTTCATTGTGAGACTGCATTGCTTTGTTTAGCAGAGGTCTTAGTGTTTGTGCTGTAAAATGCAAAATAAAACTTTCAAATGAAGTCCAAATCATCATAGAAGTAAAGCAGTATGCACATTAGTGTTTATGGTAAATGGAGTGAAATAGCCAAGTAATGGATCGTTGGAATGGCTTCAGGGGGGAGGGCTCCATTCGACCATGATTTTGTGAGGGGGAAGGAAGGCAAACTCAAAGACAGCCACAGCTGAACTATACCTGTCAACTGTCCAGATTTTCACAGAATTAATAGATTTTTGCTTCTTATTTTTGGCTTGTTCCTCATAAAATTTGTGGTTTTCTGGAAAATCATTTAGGAATTAAGTCACTAAATAATGACACACTTGAGTTTCAGACTTCATAACCTTCAGAAAAATGCATGCTAAAGTAAGACCTGTTATTCTATCAACTGTGCAATTTTTAGTACTGTTTATATGTTCCCCCAATATATTTGGCCTTGTCCAGATTTATTGCATTAACAGGTTGAGAGGTACATGCAAATAAATTGCTTTATAGAATTAGGCATAGCCAAATCTCTCAACTGTCCCCGAATTTGGCTCAAAATTTTGCTCTTCCCCTAATAATCCCTCCACAAAATAGCAATTTTGGAAGAAAAAGTACAGTTTTGTACCTACCATAAATGTAGATGTTCGAGGATCCACATTGCTGCAGTCCTAACAATTGGGTAGTCCGCTGTCCAGTCGGCCCAAATACCAAAGTATATGGCTGACGTCGGTCAGGGCGCATTAGACTGACGTCAGTACGTCAGGGTACTAATGCGCATGACCGACGTCATATCCTCAGTCTTTTCTTGCCCCAGATGTCAGAAGACCCTGAAAAGATAAGGCCCAAAATCCAAAAACACCAAACATACCTGCACCAAAAATATGTACAATATATACAAACTCAGCTGAACATAACCTCACCTACACAACCACCCCTAACACAGAGGGGAAGGAGGGAGGGTAAATTGGACTGCAGCAATGTGGATCATCGAACATCTACATTTATGGTAGGTACAAAACTGTACTATGTTCTTCATTCCACATTGCTGCAGTCCTAACAATTGGGTAGAATCCCAAAGCAGAGGTAAGGGAGGCTGGCAAATCATAAAGAAGCAGGAGCTGCTAACATGCCTTGCAAAATGGCTTTTGCAAAACCCGCCCTAGACTTAGAGTAGAGAGGAAGGTGGTAATGCTTAGAGAAAGTATGCACTGAACTCCAAGTAGCTGCCTCCAAAATATCCTTAGTTGCCACCCCCCTTAGAAAAGCTGTTGAAGTGGCAGTAGCCCTAGTGGAATGAGGCCTAATCCCAGCTGGAATCTCCTTGCCATGATGGGGATAACAAAATGCAATGCAAAACCCAATCCACCGAGAAATAGTTTGTTTTGACACAGGCTTGCCCTGAGAACTCAAAGCAAAAGAAACAAACAACTGCTGAGACTGCCTAAAATCCTTAGTCCTGCTCAAGTAATAACGCAATTGCCTGTGTACATCTAAAGTGTGCAAAATCTTTTCCCCTTTGTTTTGGGGATCTGCATAAAACGTAGGCAAATGAATAGTCTGGTTTAAAGCCACGCTAGAAACCACTTTAGGCATAAAGGAAGGATTTGTACGTAATGATACCCTATCCTTATGAAAAATCAAAAAAGGCTCAACCGCCATAAGGGCCTGTAACTCAGAAACCCTTCTTGCAGAAGTAATGGCCAACAAAAAAGCAGTCTTCCATGACAAGTATTTCAGTTCAGCAGTAGCTGCAGGCTCAAAAGGTTGTAGAGTAAGTTTCTCCAACACAAAATTGAGATCCCAAGCAGGAGTAGGAGCTCTACGTGGGGGTCTTATATTCTTTGCCCCTCTAAGAAATTGCTTGAACAAAGGATGTGAAAACAATGGTGGGTCACAATCATAGTGAGCTGAAATTGCTGCAGCATGAATCTTAATGGAAGAGAAAGACAAACCTTTGTCCAATAACTCAGTAAGATATTGAAGAGCCACACTCAAATTAGGCTCCGAAATCTCCAAAGTCTTAGCTGCAGCCCAAAATATAAATCTCTTCCATTTTTCTGCATACACTTTCCTTGTACTAGGTCTTCTGGCTTCCATAATCACATTTAAAACTTGTTGAGGAAGTTGAGACCTGCTGCCTTTTAAAACAGAATATGCCAGGCTGTTAGATGAAGAGAGTGAAGCTTGACATTGAGCAGCCGACCGTCCTTCTGAGACAACAGATGTGGAATCAAGGGTAAAGGCCATGGGGGCTTCTTTACCAGACTCCTCAGTAATGGGTACCAGTGCTGCCGAGGCCAATCTGGAGCTATTAAAATCATCCTTGGCTTGTCTTGTCTGACCTTTAGAAGCACCTTTGGAAGAAGAGGCAGAGGTGGAAACGCATACACATGAAGATTTTTCCAACTGAAAGAAAGAGCATCCACTTTCCAAGCTGTATGATGAAACCTCTTTGTGCAAAACTTTGGCAGCTGGTGGTTTAGTGGAGAAGCGAACAGATCTATGTCTGGAGTTCCCCAGGACACTGTCAATCTTTGAAATACATGAAGATCCAGTTTCCACTCGTGGGGATCCATGATTTGTCTGCTTAACACATCTGCTAAGGAGTTCTGTGCTCCCGGCAGAAACCTTGCCTGAAGAGTTAGTTGCAAGCTTAGCGCAGTCTCCCATAAAATCATTGCTTGCCTGCACAATGGGTAAGAATGTGTTCCCCCTTGTTTGTTGATGTACCACATGACAGTTGTGTTGTCTGTTAGAATCAACACCTGCCCTGGAAGAAGTAACTTCTTGAAAGCCATTAATGCACACTGGACTGCTAACATCTCCTTCATGTTGATATGTAGATGTTGTAGTCTGGCAGGCCACTTGTCTTGTATCCACTTTCCATTTAGATGAGCTCCCCAAGCAATGTCTGAGGCATCTGTCGTTAGAATTTGACTCGCCTCTGGCCGGGTCACAGAGAGTCCCTTGTTTAGGTGACATTCCTGAGCCCACCACAAAAATTCCTTTGGAATGCAAGGTATTATTTGAATGACAGTGTCCAAATCCTGGCAGTGCTGTGTCCATACATTTTTGAGATACCATTGTAGCTTCCTCATATGCAGTTTGGCATTGGGAAGCACCAGAATACAAGATGCCATGAACCCTAAGGCTTGAAGGACTGTCCTTGCAGTCAGCCCGGACTGAAGAGATAGTTGATGGAAGTAACTGGAAAGATTCTTTTGTTTGTCCGGGGTTAAAAAGGCCATCTGGGCTGCTGTATTCAGTCTCACACCCAGAAAGCACATGTCTTGAGAGGGTACTATACTGGACTTTATTTCGTTCACAGAATACCCTAGGCATCTTAGCACTGCTATGACATATTCCAAATGCTGTAGAAGGTCTTCCTTTTCTTGAGCCAGAATCAGGCAATCGTCCAAGTAAGGATAGATTTGAATTCCTTTTAGCCTGAAGTAAGCTATCACTGGAGCCAGAACCTTTGCGAATACTCTGGGCGCAGTAGATAAGCCAAAGGGCAATGCAGAGAACTGATAATGAGAATTTCCAGCTCAAAACGCAGATACTTTCTGCAACTTAGTCTTATAGGCACATGAAGGTAAGCTTCCTTGAGATCTAAAGTTACCATCCAGTGATTCTTGCCCAGCAGAGGTAAAAGCTGTTGTAACGTCAACATTTTGAACTTGGGAATGTCCAGATAAGTGTTGAGGATAGATAAATCCAAAATTGGTCTCCACGTGTTCCCCTTCTTGATTACTAGGAACAGGCGAGAATAAAATCCTAGGCCCCTTTCTGGCACAGGAACCGGCTGAATGGCCCCTATTTGGAGCAACTGAGAAATTTGCTTGTGAGCCTCTTGTCTTTGTAGAGGAGGAATGTCTGGCATGCCTTTGAAAGGAGGCAAGGTATGGAAATAAAACCTGTAACCGTGGTGAATGATATCCAGAACCCATTTGTCTTGGGTAATTAAATCCCAATTTTCTTTGAAAAGAGAAAGTCTTCCTCCTAGAGGTGCCGCCAGGCGAGAGGGTACTGGCAGCTGAAAGGGCAGGTCATTGGGTCTGCTTACGAAAGGACTGACCCCTGCCCTCACTAGAAGCCTGAGCAGGTGAACTCCTGTCCTAGGCCTAAAAGCACCCTGAGCTCTGCCCCTACCACGTCTAGACCTACCTCTAGACTGGGAATCATAAGCAGGATAAGTCCATCCCTTAGCAGGCCAATTTCTACTAAACTTGGAGGCTGCACCTGCAAAAAATCCTTAACAGTTTGCATAGACTTAGCCTTGTCCTCCATCTTCTTTAAAACTGCTTCCACAGGCGAACCAAACAACACATCAGACTGTAAAGGAGCATCCAAAATCCTTGTCTTAACATGCTCAGCTAAATTCTGATCTCTCAACCAGGCGTGCCTACGAAGAACAGAACCAGTGGCAGCCACCCTGGAGGAGGCCTGCACAGCATCAAAACCACATTGCAAGGAATGTTTACCCACCTGTTCAGACACATGAACTAAATCCTGCAACTCTTTACAGTCAATACCTTCCGCCAGAGCATCCACCTTAGATTTCAACTGTGAAAGAAGATAATTCTGATATTTTAACATGTGAAACTGACAATTCAACGCCCTCATGGCTAAAGTGGAAGAAGTATACACTTTCTTTCCCCATCTATCCAAAGCCCTTGCCTCTTTATCAGGAGGGACAGGATTTTTAACAACTGAGGCCTTTACACCTTTAGGCCCCTGAGAGACAGTTTCGGGTCAGCCCTAGGACTCTTAAAAGATACTTATGAGCTTCAGGCACCCTATAATACCTATCCGGTTTAACTGGAGCAGGAGGCAAAGAATCAGGATTCAAGGAAGCCTCTGCAAAAACATCTTCCACCACATTCAAAACAGGAGGTATAGCTAAAGGCCTATGCTGGGGTAAAAACAAGAACTCCCTAAGCCTTTTCCTGGAATCAGAGAAATCTTGGCCTTCCCATTTAAAATGCTCCCTCATGGAATGCAAAGTCTCTGAAAATGAAAAATCCTCAGGAGGAGAAGCTGAAGGAGTAGAATCATCCACATCAGAATCAGAATAAGTAGGGAACTCCTGCAAGTCTTCAGCCGAAGACTCAGAAGCCTCGAGCATTGCTCAAAACTCTCAAACTCAGGTTCCACCCTAGGCCTCTTATCAGGAGGGGGCATAGAACCCCTTATCATAGTAATCAAATCTTCTGCCATTTTAAGCATATGTTTCTTAGGCAAAGACCCTGAAGCAGTAGGAGAAACCCCCACTGAAGCAAAACTTGGCCTGCCCCTTAAGGAAGCCTTGGGAACAGAAGGGGAGGCCCTAACCACCTTAGGAAGTGAGGGAAGAACAGCCACCTGAGAAGCCCCTCAGCCTGGCCTACTTCCTGAGAGGAAACATCCTGTAACAGTAAAGTCTCTCCTGAGACTCCAAAGAAACACCTGGCAAAACCTCTGGCTCCACTGAGCCCTCTAAAGAACCGACGTCTGGGACTGTCGGTTCTTCCCCTCTAGGTTTTGCTGTTTTGTCCTTGCGTTTTTTAGCGAAGCGGCCGGAGCATCCGACGGCATTTTATAGTTACAACGCTTCCCAAACACTAACCTGGCACAGTCTAACCTCCTCTTAATAGTGCGTTTGTTAAATCTAGCACAAGAGCGGCATCCAACAACGTCGTGCTCAGGCCCTAAACAAGGTATACACAAAGTATGGTAATCCCTATGAGGTATCTGTTTCCCACAAGAAATACAGTTATTTACTTTTTCTGACATCCGGTTAAATACTGAGGCAAGAAAAAACCAAAATAATCCCCAACGGGGTACTTAGCCAACTTGGATTCGGTCTGAAACTCTGACTTCAGAAACTTTCAGAACGCCAACCTGCACTCGCAAAATTGCTTCTGCATCGGACCATGCGGCAAAAAAGACTGAGGATATGGCGTCGGTCATGCGCATTAGTACCCTGACGTACTGACGTCAGTCTAATGCGCCCTGACCGACGTCAGCCATATACTTTGGTATTCGGGCCGACTGGACAGCGGACTACCCAATTGTTAGGACTGCAGCAATGTGGAATGAAGAACATCATGGAGGGTTTACAATTAAGAAATAACTGTAATAATCAGAGTTATAGATTACTTTTATTTCAGAAATGCATGCAGATTCTTTTATTTTGTCAGCTGCTCAAGTTAGCAGTACTAATATTAAAAAAAAGTGTCCCATCTTTGACATGTTCTCAGCTGTATTGTGTGGTTATTTTATATTTCTGCATCATATTTTTGGTCCATTTTTCATAAAATTGTGGGGGTTTTTTGGGCAAATTAGTGGTAAATCATTAAAGACTGAAGTTAGAAAATAATGACAGACATTTGAGTTTCAGATTTCATATCCTTCAGAAAATTCATACTAATGCAAGACCTACTATTCTATTATATTTCTAGGTTTATAAAAGCAATATTTAAAAATTGTCCTTATTTTTGGGCCTTTGTCCCACTTCTATGTATGGCTGTGTCCAGATTTCTTGCTCTGAGGTTGAGAGGTATGACAAATGTGTCAGGGCCATCACAGTCAGCCAGAGACATTTCAAATTGTGACATATTTGTTGAACCCCACTCCCCCATGTAGTGACTCTGGATGTGTCCAAGCAAGGCAAGGAGCAGTTATGCAGTGTAAATGTGCAGGGTATTCCCCCATCCAAGGTAGACACAAGTACTACAGTGGCTTTTCATCTGTTCTTAATTTTGCAGAATGGTCTGGTTTCTGTCATATTTTTGTACTGTTGATTTATGCTTATTACTCAAAGTGCCTGTTGCTCTGTGTTTTAAGTAGCAATGCTTTAATGACCATCAGGTAAGCTTGTCTGAGATAACATGCAAGTAAGCTTTAATGAGCATACTGTTAAAGAATTGCCAACATTCTGTTGTTGCCATGCAGGGAATACTTAACTAGATAATTTTATAAGCGTTTGGTATTGAAATGCATATGACAGTATTTGTAATAAAGGACAGGATTACATTATTTTAAGAAGCTCATTACACTTGTTGGGGACTTCCAGTGATCTCTGAGGGCTTTACCCGTAAACTAAACAGAATGCCATTCGTGTGTGGTCCATAACCTGTACAGTCATCCTTTAAGCAATGTATCTTGAGCTTGTTTGCTTTTCATTTTTTACTTTGATCATGTTTTCCCCATGAAACAAGTAGACAGTTGTCAGGCAGCAGGTCTTTTTTGGATAAGAAACATTTTTACAAGTGGGGGCATCACAGAGATTGCTACTTTCAGCATGTTACTTGGTACTTTAATAAAGCTGAATATAAATTATAATTAGAACTGCAGTGCAAGGAGAAGCGGTTTGAGTAGAGTGCTGCTTGTTTTTCTTATACTTGACTTTGACTGGCATTCCAGTAATGTATTTAAAAAGTAATTTATTTTTTCATGCCTCACAACCTTTTTGTTTCCATCTAGATATTAAGTAAGCTGTCATGCAGCCAATGCATTGAAATATTTTTATTCTTTTACACCTCATTTGTCTTGATTGGACTCTCATAATGAGGGTTTGGCACCCAGGGCAGCATATTTAATTAAAGTTGTTTTTTGTGGTTTTGAGCATAGCTCCTCCCCTTTCTAGTTGGCCACACCCCTTCCCATTAACCCCCACCCATTCAGCTATCTCCTGCAGCCCCCATTTGATTTGAAGTCACCAACCACCACTGGTTGATAGGATTTTGATTTACTGGAAGAGATTTATAACCAGTTATGTAAAAGGGCATTATAATTTATAGGGGATTTGGTCTTGTGGGCTCTGTTACTGTTTGAATTGGATTCTGAGAATGTTGTACATCTCACCTTCTTTTCACAAGAATGTTGGACAAAAAACAGGGACAAGGCTTTAATATTACTCTAATTCACTTTAAAAAGTTAACAGAACAGCAGGTTTTACATCAACATGCTTTTTCTAAACAAGTATAGAACTCTAATGTCTGGCTTTATTGAACGACTGTAACCCTTGGTGATTTACTAGAAAAACAAAATATGAGGAACAGGGCAAAAATGAGATGACAGCGTGTAGGCTTTATGTAAGTTGTCCCGTATGTGTAACAAAATAATGTTAAAATCCCCTTTACAATATTAATTTCTTATGGCCCCAATATTTGCCATTTTCTTGAACATAATTGTCCACTAAAGTAATAGTTGAAAAAAGAAGATATGCTTCTGCAGATCAGAATGGTTTACAGGTTGGTGTCTGTGTGTTAAAAACATGGGACTTCCTCCCTATTATCAGAGATGCGAGACAGTAACAGAAGACATTTAAAGCATGATGTTGGTCTGTCCAAGATTCATTTACTGCCCACTGATGGTGATGCTACAGAGATGTTTATCACCACTACATTAAGGAACTTAACTTTGCTTGTAAGTAGGGAGTGGTACTGGGTGGATAGGAGGGTCCCGGATTTAGCTGTTTCACATAAGAAAATCATTTTTAAGATTATTCTAAGCAAGATGGGCTTTTTTTTCTTCCTTGCATGCCTAGGATGGTTTGGTCCTTTGGGGCAGCTTTATTCTGCTAGCAAAATATTATGAAGAGGATAATATTCCTTGCCACTTTATGGTAGCCATCATGTATTGTAGGTAACTTGCATGATTTCTCATAAAGCTGGTTTAACATGGAATTAATTAATGGGATGTTTCATTATTCAGAACATGAATGTTTTTACTTAGAACTACAATGACAGAGGGTAGAAGTTAAACTGAGAATGAGGCATATGAAAGAAGGCGTTACAATGTAGAGAGGAATTGGCAGGAACTTAATTAATCTTGGGTCACAGACCGCTTATTTGTATAATTGTAATGTCTTAGTTTTATTTAGTAGGTTAATCGCGAAAGTATTTGGATTTTATTTTTTTTACCGGCTGTTATTTTATATACATTATGCTAAAAGTTACTTTATGGGATTTATTTATTTTAATGCTACACTAGAATTTACACCTGAAATTTTAGGTAGAGTATGTTAGGCGAGTAATACCATACTGAAGTTTCTACGGCTATTTCTGGTAGATAAGGGAACACATTGTAGGAATGCTATAATATTCTTGCCAGACTCCAACACAACTTTCATTCTCACATGAAGACTTTTTGTAAAGTAGTACACTATTAGTTCTCCTTGCAGATGAGATGATAAAGCAGGTACCTCTCTGCCTGAGCTGGTGGCAGCTCAGGTGAATGTAAAAGATCCCACAGCACTTACCGAAAAGAGCAGTTGTTCTCTGGAACCCTGCTCAAAATTCCCCTAATCCGCATGAATACCACCTGGAATGTCCCTGGAAAAACAAGCTGCTGGCCTACTGGAAGTAGTAGGTCAATGGAGCATGCATGCATAAATAACTTCAAACAACAAAGTTATAAACTATCTGCTTGGCTCATCACCTCAGAGTACATATCAATTCATATAAAATATGGGGCTTAATTTCTAGACCAATGAGGCACAGTAATCATTGAACTGATTTAATTTACATTTAATGGAGGTGTGAGCTGCGGAGGACCATAGCTGAATGGTGTGGATGGCTCATCTTGTAGCTGTCATTAAAGTGGCAATGCATTGGAAACTGTAATTTGAGCACTTACCTCAGGCAGAGGAGGTTAAATATCCTGGGGTGTTGTTCATGAGTGAAGACATAGGGAAGAAGAATGACCAGCTGAGAAGGCAGTGGCGGACACACTGCAGATATTGTACAGGACTGTGGTGCAAACTGAACCATAAGCATGGACCCTAATTTTCTATAACAGTAAATCTCAATTTTGGAGTCAAGAGTTTTGGAAAAAAACACTGGATTATCATGGAATTTGGCATTCTAGAGCAAACCAAACCAGTCATTCACCACAACCCACATTCCTGTCATATTTATTACTTAAAATACAGTCATGGTTCATTGAGTGTTCTGTTCATATAGTCTGCTTTAATTTTGTATCTCTGTAGAAGCATTAGAAAATTTAAAGGAAAATAAAGACATTTAAAAATCATGAATATAACTTGAGGATTTCAGCTTACAAAAAACGGAATTTCAGGGTTTGTTTTTTTTGTTATAACCAGTGTCTCTGAGTCTACTATAAAAGCTGATAGTTTAGCAGTCAGTCTATATCTGTATCCTCAGCAATGTTCATGAGCTTTGTGCTGTGACTAAACGTATGAGATCATTGATACAAGTAGAATAAATAAGGATCCTTTCAAGTTAGCTGATCCGATTCTGGAAATGAATGACAAGAGATTTCCCTAGATAATCACCAATCATCTATTATAGGTTCATAGGTGTGTACTAGACTAACGGCCCTGGAGCCTTTACAAGCCTAGCCCATAGAAGTGCCCTGGCATCATGCCACCCATCAGTTCCTAGTGCCTCTATCAAGTAGAGCCACTGGAGTGATCCCCAGGGTGAACTTTCTATTTTCCATCCACTCATTGAGATTTCTCTTGAAGAGGGTCAGCGAGGTGCTCTGCTTGACATGTATGGGAAGTCTATTCTAGAGCATGGGCAGTCTCTGGGTGAGAAACCTGTCCCTCCAGCATGTTCTATTAATTGTGGTAATGAGGCTGAGATCTCCGGAACATGTGCTGCGGAGGGATTGGGATTCCTTTAGATGTAGCATTTCTACCAAAGCTGGGTCAGACATGACTTTGTAAGTCAAGCAGATATCACCTCTAAGTAGGTGACATGAGATAGAGAATAGCTGGAGTACGAGTCTGTCCACATAGGACATGTGTTTAATGCCTAGGATCCTCTTTGTGAGGTACGTGTGGCCTCTCCAGCTGTTGCGGGTGTCTAGTGAGGTACAATGGAGCATTATACTCGATGACTGGTCTAATGAGGGAAGAGTAGAGAGAGATGATGACCTCTTTCTTCCTTCCTGGATGCAAATCCCTTGGTAATGAAATGTGTCACATAGAAGGAATTTCTGACCACAGTGGCAATGTGGTGATCGAAGGAAATGTTGCCATCAACCTACAGCCCCAGATCTCTTATAATGCCTTCAGTGGGCTGCCATCAATGTAGTGATTAGTGGGAACTGAGTTTTTACCATAGGGGATGACAATGCATTTTTTGGCATTAAGCTTAAGGCCATGGTTTTGATACCAGTCATTGGTCTCAGTGAGGCCTTTCTGCAGGATGTCTGCATCACTTGGGGAGTTAATAGCTCCCAGCTTGCAGTCGTCTGCAAACGTGGACAGCCAGAGTCTCTCTGTGTTGGCCTGGGCTTCTGAGAAGTAGATGCCAAACAGGAGAGGACCCAGGACCGATCCCTGTGGGACTCCACTCATGACTGGTCAGCAGTCTAACTTGGAGTCAGCTACTTTCACACTGTGTTCTGTGAGCCAATTTGCAACCCACCTAGTGACATAGGAGTTGATGCCTAGTTTGGTGAGTTTATCAATAATTCCCGAGTGAGGAACAGCATCAAAGGCCTTGGCCAGATTGAGGTAGGCCGTCTGCACTTCTTTACCTTCATCCACAGCCCTGGTGACTGACTCAAAGAAGTCAACCAGGATGAGCAGGCATGATCTCCCTTTCACAAAGCCAAATTGCATGGGGTCTAGAGTTTCAAGATTTCCTATATCCTTGTTAATCGGGTCCATGATGATGCGCTTCATAGCTTTATATATCAGACTCGTCAGGTTAATGGGTTGATAATTCCCACGGTCTGTAGTCATTCCCCCTTTATGGAGAGGGATGACTGTAGCAGTGCTCCATTTAGTAGGGACAAAGCCTGAGGTGAGGCTGTGACGGAACAGGCACACAGATGTGGTGCCAGGTCGCTTTGTAGTTCATGTAGAACACAGCCAGGGATATTATCAGGTCCGATTGTAAGCTGTACTCATGGCCTTGGACAATGCAGATTTAACCTGTGCTGCAGTAATGCTGGGTGCCTGGCATTCTTCCAGTATTGTGATTGGTCCTTTAGGGAGGGGGAGGGGGTAAAGTTGGCACTGAATGCATCTGCCAGTATATGTTGGCAATATCTGTTAGCTCAGTATAGGAGGTACCATTGTGCAGTATCTCAGAGCAAATCTGGGTATTGCCATGAAGGTTCTTGATATAGCTACAGAAGGCTTTGTGATTGTTTTTAGTGTCTGCTGCAATTCTGCCTTCATAGCTGGCTTTAGAGGATTTGATGACGGATCTCAACTTTTTGTTGAGGTTAATAAGGGAGTTTTTTCAGTCTTGGGACTTCACCTTTTTCTGCAACAGTTTCTTCCTTCTGTTGTAGAGTTTATTAATGGCAGGGAACCACCAGATTGGCTTCCTTTTTTTGGAGGAGAGGGTCTTGATCTGTTGGGTATGGCTAGTTCCATGCATTTATGTACATGTTTGTACAGTGCATTGGTGTATGATTCGGCAGTCATGCAGCTGTTTTCCATTGGCATGGGTGATGTGAAGTTATCCACCTCTGTTTTAGGAGTCCAAAGTCAGCTTTGGAGAAGATTTTCAAGGTGGTTACCTTTGCAGGGGGTGTGGGTGAGATGTGGTTTTCCATGGTGATTAGTTTATGGTCGGATCTGACCAGGGAGGGATTGACTATTGGTGTAGAGCAATGGTCGCCCATATTAGTAATAACCAAGTCAAGGATGTTGCTTCCACTAGTGAGTGTCAGAATGAGCTGGTCCAAGGCATTGGAAATGATGAATTTCAGGAAGCATTGGGCCAGTGCATTGGTGCTTGAATAGTTTTCCCAGTTGATGGAGGGGTAGTTGAAGTCTCCTAATAAGAGTGTGTTGGGTTGGACCTTGATAGATTCCAGGGTGCTTAGGAATGAGGAGTGAGAGTCTGGGGACATGGTTGGGGACCTATAGCAGGCTATGACCTGGATCGCTATCTTACCCAATGTTAGTTGTACCTGAAGTATCTCAGATGCATTATGCTGGACTAGTCTGGAGGTGTGCATATCCTTTATGAATATGGAGACACCACCACCTTTGGAGCTTCGCTTCATGTTTCAGGGCCAAAATGTGTGGCATGAGTAGTAGCCTGGTAGTGCAGGGGTGCTTTCTGTCACTTTAAACCAGGTCTTGGTTATTGCACAAATATCGATGTTCTCCACTTTGAGGAGTGGCTCGAGCAAGTGCATCTTGAGATTTAGACTTCTAGCACTGAGCAGCATGACGCTCAGATTGCATTTATTTATAGCTGTTATAGTGGTAATTTGGTCTTTGGAACACCACCTAAAAAAGGCACTATAGAGGTGGCAACAGCATTAGCCAGTACACGGGAACCCAGAGGCAGGGCATCTCTGGCAAAGCATCAAGGTCAGTCAATCATGTCATTCCAAGCAGACAGATACTGGATCCCCTCAGAATGACACCAGAAACTTAGCCAATTGTTGAAGTCAATCATTTTTTGTTTGTACTGCGGTATCATTCTGGGTGACAGTAGGACACTGCTCAGTGCTAGTATCATACCTGCCTGGGCCACATAATCCAAGAGCGCCACCATGTCTCTTTTCATGTAGTCCAGGGAGGTGCGTCTCAGGTCATTCACACCCACATGGACAATGACAGAGTCATACTTGTTGTGGAGTGACCTTAGTGCGTGTGTTGTGTGTCGGATTCTGACACCCGACAGCTAACTGTTACCTTCTCCTTATTCAACCTAGTGAGTGGGACATGTGTGCCTCACTACTGAATCACCTATGATTAGTGTATTGGACAAGGTGTTTAGTCTTAGGTTGACGTGAACACTGTGGAGATGAGCTATCTGTCCTGTGGTTTTGTGTTGTGTTGTGGTGGGTAGAGTGTGTTTCTGTCTTGAAGGACTCTGCTGTTTGGGTAAATTTCTATTGAGAGCCTCCACGAAGGTGGGTGTGTGGTTTGTGTTTTTATATGAGAGCTGTGACAGTGGGTGTTCTGGAAGGCTGTGTGTTCCATGTGGTGTGGTACAGGTGTTGACCTTCTCCTCTTGGCCAGCTAGTCTGGTCTTCGCTGGAGTGCGCATAGCTTCCAATTTGGTGATATAAGCGCATCCTTCAAGTCTGAGTGTTGGGAGGTAAGAGGAGAGGTTTGTCTGTGTACATGAGGCAGTTGCTACACTGCCTCAGAATGCCCAAATGCACCAGGTTAATAGGAGAAAGTACAGGGAACTGCACTTTAATCATGTCAGGAGGGGTGGTCATAACTACCAAGTACTGGTGCTGTTTCCGTGAAGAATGACTAGTCCTGACGGAACTTAGATGTGCTACAATAATTGCTAAAAAAACCTGTTGAAGTGCAAAGAGATTAGGCTATTTAATGTGCGAGAGAGAAAGAACTAGTAAGATCAAAGGGAAAAACTGAAGAGCAGACTTTCTGGCACCAGTAATACTTTACCTTAGCTTGGGGCTGCTGTGAGGAGCTTAAACAAGTACAAACCCATCCCAACATGGGCTTTTAAACCAGAAAGTTGAAAGGGCTGGAAAAACTACCCAAAAGGCCAATAAACTACAATATCTGGGCCAGAAACCTCTCCCAGTGTGGTAGACAGGCTACCTAGTGCTTACCACTCACACTGGTAAGCTAGAAGGCTTCCCTCCAACACAGAAAGGCTTGGGAGGGGATCAGAAGCTTACAAACAGTCCTGGATACAGCAAATCTCTATCAGGACTCGACTAGTTATAGGAAAGGTGGGAAGCGAGCGTAAAAGTGGGCTTTTAAACTAAAAAGTTGAAAGGGATGGAAAAACTGCCCAAACGGCCAATAAACTGCAATTTCTGGTCCAGAAACCACTCCTCTTGTGGTAGACAGGCTATCTAGTGCTTCCCACTCCCACTGATAAGCTAGAAGACTCCCCTCCAACACAGAAAATCTGTCCTGGAATCTTTTAAGGACCTAATTAATCTTCTTTGTATCGGAATGTGTTTCTGATTAGATGTTTACTGTCATAGCTCATGCCAAGATACCTGATCTAACATTATCAGTTAACATGCCATTGTCAATAAACATAGTTAAGTACAATAGTTTGTTTTTTTAATTAAAAGATTAACTCTTTACTTATGTATTTCTGGGCCATAATAATGATGCTTTTTCAAATCCTATACCCTTGAAGCCAATGGGTTTACCCTGCTCCTTGATCAGAGCTGCATCTTGGAGGTAAAGGGAGGTTGCTGGCATGTACAGTATATGTTCAGGGTAGGGAAGATAATGTAGTCCAGCTGTGGCATCATATCCAGTTCCCAATGGGAGTTTTTATTGCATACTTACCTGCATACCTGGGCAGAGCCTGTAGTATTGACAAAGTGTGCCACATCCAATCATCTCTGCTGCTACAGTGCATTGCAGTACTTCACAGGCTACTGTGCTAACCTTTCAGATAATAGTACCAAGAGTTGGCACTTATAATATACCCAATCACGGTCAGTCAAACATTACATAGCTTATTTAAGTCCTGTCTTCTTTTAGAATATTTAGATTTTTTCCTGAGGACTTCGATAAGAATTTTATATGCATGCCGGTGCAATGGGGAAAAAAAAAAAATTAATTGGCCATCACCCAACCAGAACATTATCCAGTGTACGGCTCTATGCCTAGCCAGCTAGCTATGAGAATGATGAATAGGTAAGGAGACAAGATGCACCCCTAATAGTGTGTTATGACCACCTTATATGTACCGACGTTAACTCTTAAGGCACAAGTTTCACTCTTCAAATGCAAGGCCTGAATAATAGTACAAAAGCGGATTATGGACTTTTATGCCATTGTGTACTTCCTGCAAGATATTCTCGGGGTACATGGTCTGCTCAGAGTCCAGAAAACACATGTCGCTGGTACTGGCAAACTACTATGACCCCCTACATATCTATGTTAAGACAAATAGTCGATCTACTGTTCACAGTCTTGATGGAATCCACATGTTCCTCCTGAATTAGAGGCTTGACTTTTTAGTGGAGGTCTTCTTTGCAGCACCCCAGTCTAATGATTTGACAGGGACGCTGCAGACTGTGATCTATTTTATAAATAGAACATACTATCCTGTCCTTTTCGAAAACAGAAATTATTACCCTCATTTTCCAGACCAGAAGTACTACTCCTGCCTTACATGTAAGACTGAAAAACCATGTTAATCTTGGAACTGTCCAGTGTCTTCTGCAGGACTGGATGTAGCTTGTCCACTCCACCAGTCTTGTAACAGTGGAACTGCTTAACCATCTCAGTGTCCTCATTTGGTGAAACGAATCAAACTTCAGCATCTCTTTCTAGCACCACCTCCATACAGAAGGGCACATCTTCCGGATTTAGAAGTTAGCTCAGATAACTCTTTTCCACCTCTTGACAATGACTTCAGTCAATGCCAGTATTTTTGCAGACAGAGATGCAGCTAGATTTTCTGTCTGCTCCCATCCCCCAATCTGGCAGCTCCCCAGCTCTAAGTTGAGGAGCAAAAAATAAAAAAAGAAAAACTCTTCTTTCATTTTAAACTGTAGCACCTGCTTGCCACATTTTAACAAGCAGCTGCAGTATTCCACACACCGAACATTAAAGAACTTCAGTTCTAGAGTCCTAGAACAGAAGGGAAAAATAAAACAAAACTCTTTCATTTTAAACAATAGCAACGGGAGATGGAAGGGTGAGAGGTCTAATTCCATGGCATTTTTAACTCAATCCTTTAAAACATTCAAAAATGACTTTTATTGTTTGAACAAGCAAGGGAGCAGAATATGACCAAAATCGTGAAAAAATAATATTAATTATCTTACATATTGACTAAGCAAGCTGGTTAAAACATCAGTGTGATGACAATGTTTTCGAAAGAAAAAGTATAAATTACTGTGAAAGAGTAAATCTGTATGACAAAATAAAACTGCTAAGTAAATGTATTTTACATGTCAAGTGACATATACCTGTATACTAAACTTTATGTATATAAATAAAATGTTAAAACAGGAAAGACTTACTAGGGCAGAGTTATCCAAACAATATATGATCTATAGAGTACTTGTCCTAAGAGCATAAAGGAGAAAAGATGTACTGCATTTAATATGATCAATTGAAGAAATATTTATTTTTAAGACCTGTATTACAAATCCTCAAAGAAAACTGACAATGGCTCATTGAAGCTCAGAAAGATATACCCTGGGACTCAACAATCATTGTATCCCCTTCACATCATTGTCATTTATGTACATGGATAAAGAATTCGGAGCAAGATTCATTACATCAGTATGGATGTCTTTCTGTTTAAGAGCTGTGTATTGACTGCATGTACCACACAGCATAGCAATGGACCTCGTCACAAAAAAATGAAATTAATGTGTGAAGTAATAAAGGACAAAAGGCTAATTAGTATGACTTTTGTCAGAATGATGACAAGGACGCAACTATATTAATGATCACACAAATGTGAGCATTGCAATGTCGATGTTTCTTGGCCAAGGATGCTGTTCCTGTTGTTTTGTACAACAGCACTGTCCCAGAACTGAGCCACAACCTGTGTAGATATGCTATAGAAGTCATTAGTGAATGCATGTGCAGCAGGAGCCCTAACACCACGACATTCGCAGAACTGCTTCACTGGCAAGAAATTACAACTTAACTTAATATTTCTTTCACCACAGTAAAAAGAGAATAATAACTTCATGCAATGTTGTTTGTGTAATGTCAGTGCAGTCATATAATGCTATCCTTTGCTAGGATTGAACAGCAAGCTATGCAAGTCCACTGACCAATGATGTGTGTCAATTACATGTACCACAGTGAAAGTCTTAAAGCTGCAATGCTCCACCTATGTGAAGTCATTACATCATATGATTGTGTTGTAAATAACTTCTGAGAGAGAAAGAATGTGGGCTTCTCCCACTGTAATTGCACATATTATAACAGCTGTGGGTGTCATTCAATACATACAATGCTTACAGTCAGACAATGTGGGTTTTGAACACACCACTATGTGATGATAGAACCTACAAGATATTGTAAAGAATGAATGTGTCACTGTGGAAGTGAGGGTACAAATGTGAGATATTTTGTTTTTTGAAGCTGGGACATCATGTTATTGCTGCAAGGGATATGTGTGCCTGTAATTTCTTTAAAATACTGTTGCCATATATCTATTTCTTATATAACATTGCTTGCTGCTAGGTATACCGAAACACACGATGCGTAATGCAGTCATCACTGTCATGGGAGAATGGCAATTATGTACAAAATGTGGATAATCAGAGATTCGAACACATGCATAAGGTAACAGCATACAGAACATTGTTGCATGCCTCACACTACAGGAAAAGCCTTAATAGTTCTCATGAGAAAGCCAAGAATCATCCTACATCATCATTATGCAATAAAGCATTTTTGTGTGAGAAATGAGCAGAAAGTCTTGTAATAGGAATTCACAGTTATACATGTGCACAGCAGTTAGCTGGGTGACACTGACGTAACCTACATACACATTCACAGTCATGTGACACGAGTATGTCTAAGGAGTAACGGCTGGATTTGAACAGACTACTCACAACCATGACTACAAGGTAAAGACCACTACCTGAATCACTTGCACCACACGAGATGCTGTTTTACTAATGTGATTATGCACACTTGAATGGATAACATTTCTGTTCTTCAGCATGGTGATTTTCTTCTAAAAAGATAAGAAGGTGGTTGAAGTGCACAAAACAATGCACAAGCTACACCATACTACATGCATTAGAAGTCTTCTCTACACAGCATGACAGATGCATACACATGCTCACTAGTCAGTCATTGCTGGATTCAAACCTCTTCCCTCTGTACTTACACAGTCTACAAAACATAGTAACCACCAGAGCCACAGGATAACTTATACAATTGTGATGTAGTTTAGTTTTGATAGCATTATATAACCATTACGTTTCCAAAACTGGGTATTGCTGGGAGTAATACAAATTTGCAGAGTAGCCCTCTGCCAGTTTAAACAAGTCTCCCAAGTGGAATTTTACATAAGGGGTGTTGTCATGGACACAACTCTACATGGCAGTGCATACACTCATATTAGTTAACCAATGATGGATTAAAACCTCCTACCTACTTAATTACACAATCTATAGAATACAGAATTAGCCACATGCACCACAATAGTCTGGTTAGTAAGAATAGTGTGTGAACATCTGACATATGTTCATTGTGATGTAGAGAAGATGTCTGTGGTAAAAGTGGGATAAGCAGATGGGAGCATCCTCTCCCATGTTAAAATCTTCCCCTGACTGGAAGTTGAAACAGCATGTCTGTTCAGGAAGCTGCAAGTACCAGACAGTGAAGCCACACACACAAGTTTACCACTGTGAGATATGAACCCCCTACCTATCTAGTTACACTATCAACAAAACACAGCATTAGCTGCAAGCACAACAGGGTAAGTTTGACTCTTAAGAGGAGAGAATGTTCAGTGTTATACAGAGAGATGCCTGTGGTAAAAGTGGGATAAAGTCACCCACTCACAAAGTTCACCACTGTGAGAATTGAACCTCCTACCTAGCTACTTACAGAATCTAGAGAACACAGTATGAATCACAAGTAATACAAGAGAAGTCGGACTTTAATGATGTGAAAATGCGTATTTTTAATTAGCAAAACTTCACTGTTTAGAACATCAGGTCTTGTGCATCACAGGTTTTGGGACAAATGCATGCGTCTGGACAGGCCACTGTAACAGCACCGTACCTGTCCCATGTAACTACATACTTCTCTGCTAGAATTAATACACTGTCGTTCATGTACATTGCGTTACATTTACCTGTTTTATACCATGGGAAATCAGTGGCAATCATGATTGCAAAAGAGTTGATGGTCAAGCAATCGTTCATGATAGTTCCTTGTGGTTTAATTTTATGCAAATCGCAATTTGTGTCACTGCTAGTTGTCATGTTTCATGCTTGCACAATGTGCACTGACAATACAAACAGATGCCCTAAATATAACACTGCACTGCAAAATAATAGTGCTGGATTAGGTGTGAATAGTTACCCAACATTGTAACACAGTTACACGTTTAACTAGTGGAGTGCAGACATATATTAAACTGAGTCAGCATCATGCTGAAATCCAGACACACTGGTCTTAAAATTCAGTAAAGGCATTGAGAAGTTGTACAATCTACTCAGTTATTTGTTGTAAATATTTTTCAGCTCTTACCATGAAGCACAGCACTGATAAGCTCATATGCACTGCCGTTGACAAAGTATTAGTGTAAGCATAATCTTAGCTTGAGATGTTGAGCTTACAATGAAAATTAGCAGTATTATATGGTGCTCTGTGCCAACCTTGCCACAAATAAGTAATGTATGCATACAACTACGTCTGAATCTGATACTATACAGAACAGGTGTGTTACGGCCATGTTTCAGGTGTCATGATAATTGCAGTTGTTCACTCCTTATATGTACGATACAGGTGTATTCGGAAACACACGAATGACCAAGCATGTTATTGCTGATTGAAACCTGGCTTACAGGAAAAAGGTTTGTATCAAGGAGATGTACTGGATGACACAAAGGAGGTGGGTAAGGGTAAACAATTAGTGATAGGAATACTCATACAAACATACCAAGACATTAGTTTATGCTTTATTTCTGCACATATTTGTGTTGGCTTACTGTTCACTTCATCATCATAATTATCCAGGCAAGATCTCTACAAGACAGTGTTCACAATAGGGAGCACACACACTAATACAACAGTAAGATAAGCCAAACATTATACCCACAGGAGTTGTATGAAACATTCAAACACTTTGGCATACATCTGGATTCGAACCTGGACAGTATTCCAAGAAAAATCTACAGACCAGAGTATTATCTAAACAAATCACATAAGAACTCCTATGTAAGAACTCTTACTTCATGAAGTTCAAATATACCAACAGATTGAAGCAATGAAGAATGCATGTGTTATTCTTCATTGCTCTCATGACAGCCATAAAATCACATAACTTGTAAATGGCATCCACTCGCCTAATAAATATGAAACAGTAAAAAGTGAAGATATAGGAATGGGAACACACAGACTGACACAGAGTGAGACAGCGACACAAAGAATGTTAAAATTTTTCTGGGTCATTTTTAACATCCTTGGGGTGTTAATGTTATATTTTTCCTGCTAAGAAATCTGTCATACTGTGTGCAGTCAAGTGTTTTCAACAGGGAGAAAGCAGGAGTCAAAACGTAAAGCTGAGATATAAGCAGGATAAAGGTTGGCTATGTAGACTACACTTACACTCACAATGGTAATATAATTAAAACATAAAATATGATTTTCACATATTTCTGGATTTGAACCCTTGGCACCATGACAAAACCATGTTACAGACATGAATTATGCCAACACACCACACAGGAAATGTTACTTCACAACATTAGTTTTACTGACTTAACAGTACCATCACAAAATAATGAGGCAAGAGAATGTGGCCATCAGGCTTCATTACAATAATGAGATTTTTAACATTACATGAGGTGTACATTACAGCTAGAAGCATACTAAATGATCCACTACAGATTGGTTCCCAACAATATTTGACATTTAAAAATCCTGCATGGTGTACATTGAACTCTTCAGCCTATTCAAGATAAAATTAGACTGACTGTGTATAGTGCAATGAGGCTAAGTACAGTAGCGTGAAGGGCAACAAAGTAGTGCAGCTGAAGGCAAAACTCAAGTGACGCTCAGCACCAGCCGTTGCGCAAATGCAGTGGAGAAAGACTGATAACGTAGGAGGAAGAATATTACAGGGGAAGATGTAGGAAGGCAATCAAGGAGATCTGACAGAAGCAGGATAACGATGGCTCGGCACATGAGAATATTACAGGGGAAGATGTAGGAAGGCAATCAAGGAGATCTGACAGAAGCAGGATAACGATGGCTCGGCACATGAGAATATTACAGGGGAAGATGTAGGAAGGCAATCAAGGAGATCTGACAGAAGCAGGATAACGATGGCTCGGCACATGAGAATATTACAGGGGAAGATGTAGGAAGGCAATCAAGGAGATCTGACAGAAGCAGGATAACGATGGCTCGGCACATGAGAATATTACAGGGGAAGATGTAGGAAGGCAATCAAGGAGATCTGACAGAAGCAGGATAACGATGGCTCGGCACATGAGAATATTACAGGGGAAGATGTAGGAAGGCAATCAAGGAGATCTGACAGAAGCAGGATAACGGCTCAGCACATGAGAATATTACAGGGGAAGATGTAGGAAGGCAATCAAGGAGATCTGACAGAAGCAGGATAACGATGGCTCGGCACATGAGAATATTACAGGGGAAGATGTAGGAAGGCAATCAAGGAGATCTGACAGAAGCAGGATAACGATGGCTCGGCACATGAGAATATTACTGGGGAAGATGTAGGAAGGCAATCAAGGAGATCTGACAGAAGCAGGATAACGATGGCTCAGCACAACATGTAGGCCACAGTTACACAAAATAATGTACTAAAAACAGTCAACTTTGCAGATGCATGGGTTAGAACCTTTGAAAGCATACAGAAATCAGTCTATAGATCTGAGCATGACCTCATCATGCTGCAAAGGAGCTCATACTTCACACACTTTAAATGACACTCTTGAACGGACACAGAAAACAAAGCAAAAGGGGCAAACAAAAAGTGAGATATTGGAGAAAAAGCAAGATTATTATTTATGAGACATGTAGGGGCAGCTTTATCATGTGTTACTCAATTATTTCATTATTATTAATCAGTCATTCTCTGTAAAATAATTTGCTTGCTACAGGGAGCAACAAGGGGTATGAGAGTAGAACCAACATTAAGACATAAGCAGGATAAGGGGGGCAGCTTAAGTTTCCCAGTTTGGATGGAATGTTTTCGCAAATGTTTCCTTGCTGCACTGGTTCAAGTGGTACATTAATGAAATGTTGTAAATGGGGATAAATAAAAATGTTACTGTTAAACATAAAACAGGAATATATAATCCCGAGAAATAATAATTTGCCATACAGCTGTAATCAAATCCATGACTATACAAAAAACATCTGTCTACAGACATGAGAATTATCTCGACACACTACATAGGAACTGCTACCACATTACATCCAGCAGCCTAACAACTGTTGGGAGTAACCGTTTCAAAGTGCTGCCTTTACTCTGTATTCCTATAATGCAGCAGATTTAAGCACATTTTGTGAAAGTAACTGCACTACTGTGGCTAAAACTACAATCTTCAGCTTTTGCCACAGGAAGTTAAATGTCATTCGCTGTCACTCAGCATTGGTGTGCAATGCCAACCTACACAAATGCAGAGGACAAAAAGTGAAGGCTTTTTGAAGGGCCATTCCTGGCCATACGTGTTATGCGCAATTTTGTTTTTTTGACCAGAGTATGTAAAAAGTGGGTCGATAGGACAGTGGTGAAAATGGAAGTATCAAGCAGAAAGTAGAAGACAGGTGAAAGAATACAAGAATTTGCAGGTCAGTTGTGGGAGAACACCATACTATCTAGTTCACAACACAGTTTGCATTGCACACACAATTGTATGACTTTGGAGCTTTGGGAAGTCACCACACCACGGATGGTAACAGCAAAAGAATAGCATTGTATGCCAATTAGACCAAATCAAGTGCATCAAGATGACACACGGGCAAAAAGGAGAGCTATAGACGGAGAGATGAATGTTGGAAAGGTAATTAGGAATGAGAGAGTCAGGTAGATAGGTTACGTCAGATAGCAGGTGGAGGCATACAGAAGATAAAAAGACAGACAAGGATGGCAATGGAGACAAAGGGCTGGGTGATACCATGGTTAGGGACAGGTAGGGGACCTCTGAGGTGCGTCCACATCCAGCCTAAGAACAGTGAGATTTGTCATCACGGTCTACCTTGTCAGCTGCCTGGGCATGGCACCATTCTGGCAAAACAATGCAGGACCTTTTCAACTCTGCTGATTTGGGCACTCAGGCCCCTCTCCATAATGCTCTCCACCAGCCCTGTCAGCTCCTGATGGGTGACAAAATCACCACCTCCACTACTACTGCTCCCTGAGGGTACTGTAGTTCAGTGTGTATTTTATACCTACTCTCAGCCACTGTAGTCTCAGAGTATGTGCATATAAGTTACTGAGCACATGCAAAATCAGTGCCATTTTGTATAGTCATTTAGCGCGAGTGCAAACTTGAATGGAGATGCACGAGGTGTGTCTGAAGTAATGAGTCAAATCAGTAAGCATATGAAGTTTAAAGTACATGTTCCAGTTACAGCTCCTGTGTTTATGTACAATAAATGACTTTAATCCATCCTGTGCCTCTATGTCTCATTTGAATACATGAGACATGCGACAGGTACCCTGTACCAGCAGCTGAGGTAGAGCAACCTGATGCAGATGGAGCAGATAGGGTAGGAGTTGTGGGGGTAATGCCGAAAGGCTGTGAACCAGATGTGATGGATGTCTGTGCTGCCTTTGTTGGTGTCACCACAATCACCTGCATGGGTATGGAAGGCCAAATGCCAGTGATCAGTCTACCTCAATGTGCTGATGGTCATTTCAGTTTCAGCAGCAAGGTATTTATATATATATATATATATATATGTATATAAAAATAAGAGAGTCTCTGATGTATGTATCTCTCTATAGATATAAAATAGAGAGGAAGGGTGGGGGACACAAAAGTGGGAAAATTAGATCAATGGCATGCTGCATTATTTTATTATTTTAATATATAAACCAATGCAAGAAATACACAAGTACACCTTGACAGCATCCAGATATGATGGAAAGGCATTAATGTGTCATAAAATCAATCAAAATGGTATGATATGACTAACAGAATCATGTATTTCACTATGCCATATCAGATATCTTCTGTCAAAGGAAATACTTGTATTTGCCAGTATTTAATGGTTAATGTCATGCAGTATTGCAGTTAATATTTTCCAAATAATATCCTGAAAACAAAATCTAATGTGTTTCTGGGTATTGAACCCACACACAATTAAGATGATGTACACATTGCCTAATGTATTCACCAAGAGCTATTGGAGCAGATGTGTATGCTTGATATCTTCTAGACTTCTGTTATTTATATCCTCCGGTCTTTCATCAGTGGAACTGCACACCTTCTGGAAGTCACCACTGATCTCTTCCTTTCTTATTTCTCTTCACCCAAGACGGTTATTAAACCACTTTCAGCTCTGAGCTATTATTTGTGCACAGTCAGCACTGACTCGCTTTAGTGTTTTTATTTTGTATAGAAGTGTCCCTGCAAGCAAACAGATATGCATTCAGAACTGAAGTATGCAGTTTGGGCACCAGTCTGTGAGCTATATTTTTATGTTAATTATAAATATTATGGCAGCGTGAAATAAAGAACCTGGTTCACTATCATCATCATCATCTTCTTTCGGCTTTGTCCCAGTTAGGGGTCGCCACAGATTATCACCTGTCCGCTCATGATTGGCAGTGGAGTTTTACAGTGTCAAGTTGCCAGCCCAGCACCCAACCTTCCACAGAAGGCACACACATGCACTCATGCCTAGGGCCAATTTAGAGTGTCCAATCCACCTAAATTGTTAATGTTAATTTTCTCAGACCACAGCAGTCCCACTGGTACTTTCTCCTTCAATTGTGCTTTGTCATTGTCTTTAGAAGTCCACTGTCTCCTTAAGTTTATTTCTCCTCTGCCCCAGATGCTTGTATAACCACTTTAATTTCTGATCCAGTATTTTTCCAGTACTGCAGGCCTGCATTCTGGCTTACTTTTTCTCATTGTTTTGCTGATTTTTTGGGGGTGGGGGTGGAGGGGCTAGCCTTTAGACTTTGCATTTCCAAGTCCATAGAGACCTCCTTACTATTAAGCAGTTATTCAAACAGTTAAGTGCAATGTTTCAATGTTATATATCACCATTATTCAGGTCAAGGTGATATTGGACTAACTCTCCTACTAAACCTTTGTCCTAACAAAATCAGGAGTTTCATCTACTGACTTACAGGCATTTTAAATTGCATTGTTCCTTTTACTTAGCTCTCTCAGCAGATTTGTGGCCATTTAGGTTCAGTTAGTGACTGTTTTTCTCTGTCTCTCTACCAAGTTTTTCACCCCCCTTTACTCTGCATTTATACTTCCATAGCACCACCCACATATTCCTCTAACCAACACCATTGGTCCCCTCCAAAGGAAAATAAATCATTACAATTACTCCCAATAGTAACACCCACTCGAGTTTACTGCCAGACTGGCTCTCAAACTGTCCTATGTGCTCTCCCCTGTAACTATCATATTACATCTCTACAGCTAACCCAGTACTCTCCAAACATTTTCTAATCCAAATTTACAGCAAAGATAAAAAACAAGTTAAATAAGATGCTCCTAACTCAGATTATTTTAGTTTTCCTCCTCACTCTACTAGCCTTCTTCACCAATCAAATCCACCTCCTTCAGATACTTAGGACTTCAGCCAATCCTCACAAAGAACATCAACATCTACTTGGCATACGTTTCTCCATAGCACCCTGTCTCTACAAACCACATCAGATTTATGTATAAATATCTCAGAAACTAAGTATCCAAATATATGATCAAAAATGTGGAAAGTAAGCTGGGAGATGAGCAGTTCATATTCAGATCAGGATGGGGCACAATTGACTGGATGTTTGGAGTGAGACATAGTTGAGAAGCTAGAGATGAGGAAAGAGTCCAACTGGGCATTCCTAAGCTTGGAGAAAGCATACAACATGGTTCCAAGAAAGTTGATTTGGGCAGTTCTGTGATGGTTCAGAGTCCCAGAAACATTGCCAGAATTAGTGCAGGCTATGTACCAAGACCAGTGACATAGTGCAAACAGGTTTTGACTGTCCATAGGCTTCCCAGTGAGTGTGCATTCATCAGGGTTCTGAGCCCACTGCTGTTAATACTGGTGATGGACTACATTAGCAAGCAGGTCAACAGGGAAATATGTATTCAGATGATGTGGCATCACATGCAAACTCGGAATAAGAACTTCAACAGATGATAGGCAAATGGAATGCAAAACTGAAGGCACACAAGATGAAAAGTACAAATAAGACAATTGCAATAGCAGCAAATGGGTGAAATCAAGAGACGAGAATTTAAAGGAGGAAAAAAAGTGGAACAGGTTAGCAGCTTCAAGTATCTTGCAGGGGTGGTTGAGAAGAGAAGTCTGAATGAGGATGTCAAAGCTAGAATCAGAGGGGTTGCAGCCAACTGGCACAGTGGCAGGATAACGTATGACAGAAGGATGACGAAGCTGAGAAGTAAGGTGTACAAAACAGTGGTGCAACCAGTACTACTGTATGGTACAGAAACCTGGGCAGTGAAGAAAGGGCATTGAATAAGCTGCAGGTGATGGAGATGAAGTGCCTGAGATGTGTGGTAGGATGCACACTGGGACAACACAGCAGAAGCCCAAGTAGCTCCAGCTGCAGAGATCGTCAAAGAAAACAGACTACAGTGGTTTGAACGCATGTGCAGAAAAGTAGAAGACAACTGGGGACAGACAGTGAGAAGAGGAAAAAAGATTATCCTAGGGTGTAGAAATATGAAACCAGGATTTACATATGACATGCATCCTATACTAGTCAGCTGGGACACTGATCCTGTAAAAATCAGATACTTCTGCTGGGGTACGTTTAACTTAAATTAGAAACCTCTATATAATTTGGTAAAGTGTCATCACTGATAAAAGCCCACTTGTTGCATGATTCTGGACAGATACATGCCAAAGAGAGCATTATATTCAATGACTGGCCTAATAAGGGCTGAGCAAAGGACGACAATGACATTCCGAGATCTGGACACAATCCTTCGTTTATAGGCTGTGCAACATAGGACTTTCTTACTACAATATAGACACATGCTTGTCAAACATCAGGTCACTCCTCACATAAGTTCCCAAATCCCAAACAATTGGGTCAATTCATAGGGGCATTGTGTCAATGTGGTAGTTCCCCGAGGTAGAGGACTTCCAAAAGATACAATAAAGTATATTTTGGCATTTTACTTCAATCCATGATTTTGGGACCAGTTATTTATTTGGGCCAAACCTTCTACAGGATGGCCAAGTCATTTGGGGATTTGGCTACTCCTTGCTTGCAGCCATCTGCAAACTTAGTCAGCCAGAGCCCTTTTGTATTGGCTTTTACTTCAGAAATGTAGAAGCTAAACAGGAGCGGTCCCAACACAGAACCCTGGGGGACTCCACTACTGACTGGTCTCTGTGGAGGTAATTTCCCCTATTTTTATTATCGGTTTCCTATTTGTGTGCCAGCTGGCAATCCAGAGGCTAACATATGGGCTTATTCCAAGTATATTTAGCTTTTCTGCTATGCCTGAATAGTAGAATAGTGCCAAAAGCTTTGGCCAGTCAAAGTATGAAGTGTTTACCATTTTGCATTCATCCGTTACTTTGATGACCTTTTCGAAAAAATCCACCGGGTTGTGAAAGCATGACCTGCCCTTGAAAATCCAAACTGAAAGGAGTTCAATGCTGGAGCTTTCCTATGGCCTTGATTGATTAAATTCCATGATCAGTCTTTCATCTATAATTAAACTGCAATATTTGTTATGGAATCACCTAAGCATAAGCGTCACTGCAATTTGCTTAGACAGCTATGTTGAATGCAAATTCAAAATAGATTTTCTTGGTGTCAGTTATGTTTTGCTTTCTTAATAGAGAAAGCTAACTGTCCTACCAGACTTCTAGCAGAAGAAATCAGGACAACACTGGTAGAGTTTTTAGTAGAATCTAGAACAGAAGCTGCCATTAAAAAAAGGAATAATTAGTAGAGCATATAAAATATTGCACGATAACTATAAGAATCGATCAGAGGAGGTTAGAAAGGATTAGGAAGAAATTGGATAATCACTTCACAAAAACAAAGGGAGGATATATGTATGTCTCTCAAATATGCAACAAAATCTAGATTTAGGATTTTTGCTTGGAAATGTTTACATAGATATGCTTATACCCCAAGTAGACTCCAAAATAATTTTTCCTCAGGTAGATAGCAAATGTTGGAGTTGCAACGGGGAATAAAGATGTAATTGGAAACATTTTCTGGGAGTGCAGAGAGTTGTCAGACTAAGGATTCCTTGTGGGCTACACTGTTGGAGATGCTGGTTGGGTAGATTGATGTGACAACGGAGATAAATTCTCTGGGCTATGATACAGAATCAGAATTGACAAGACATGGTAAGGCCTTGCTGTCTATTTATGGTGGCTGCCAAAAAAAAATTACTAGAAAATAGAAATCAAAATCTAAATCAAGTAGATGAGAAGCAGTGAATATAGTAACAGAAAAAAAAACTGGAATTGAGATACTTAGAAAAAGGTAGGAGCAAACTACACAAGAAAAAAATGGGAATTGTAGGAACAAAACATACAGGAATGAGGTTTAAAAGAAGGCTGCACTTAAATGAGCTATGTAATGTTTGACTGAAAATGATTGGGTAGATTATAAGCGATACATGATGTTTGTAACTGGGAGTGTGCTATATATATGTTTTGTGATATAAAATGCCTGCAACTAGGATTGTGTCAGTGTGGTTTGTTTTCATTTATATAAATGTATGATTGCTTATGTCATAAGTGATGGTTTAATAATGATGTGCCTTGTATAAAAATGGGGCAGGAATTGAATAATTTACGCAATATATGTGAAGCATAATGTTTAATTGTAACTTGTTAAAACAGTTTGATTACTTTTATATAAAATGTAAAATGTGCCTATGTCACAAGTGATAATTCAATAAAGATGTTAAAAACATCCTACCTTTTTTATCTGTACCCTATATCCTAACAGCCTATGAACATCTCAGCATTACTAAATTTCACCACCCTTTCCAGCAGACCTTACTAACAACTCAGGCAGCCTCCCATAACCACATAAACATAACTTCAACGCCTACCTACCTACTTCCAAAGTATCACAGACTAGCCCATATTACTTACCTCCAGGCCAGAAAATCTCTATACATCTTCTCTAAAACTTTAAAGCTCACACACACACACCTCAACACCCCCTATTAGATGGCGACATTCAACCCAAACCCTGGCCCAAACAATATAAGACCTTCTCTCTCCTTATAGCACATCTCAGCATTCATAGCTTAAATAATAAAGTAGCCTACCTTCATGTTCTCCTAGATGTGCACTCTCTTGACATCCTATGTCTAATTGAAACATGGCTAAAACCAACAACCCAGGATAATGAAATCACCCCACCTAGATACAATATTTTAAGAATAGACTGCAAAACCAAAAAGGGTGGGTGTGTAGCCATCCTTTACAAATCTGGGCTACAAGTCACTTCTTTCGATGTGCAGCTTCCTAGTTATAGTAATGCTGAAATCCTTACTGTGAAACTTCAAATCAATGCCTTTAAATCCATCTATTTAATATGCTCTTACCTCTCTCCTGGAAATATCAATACCATCGGTAAATATCCTTAACTGGCTCTCTACTTATTTACCACAAGAAACCATAGTACTGGGTGACTAATATAGGCTGGACTACTTGTAGTTCACCCAAGCCTACTACCCATATAAACCTATATGGTTTTTCCCAAATAATTACCTCCCCTACTAGAATCCATAAACCTAATAACAAAGAAAGCACCTTAGACTGGATCCTTGTTAACAATAATCCCCGTACATATAAAGCCGGCACCCTTCTGGATGACATTAGTGACCACTCTCTAACCTATGTATTCAAACAAAAGATCAATATTCCCAACTCTAACATGTTTAGAACTACTCGGTCCAACAAAAATTTTAATCTAGAAAGCTTCCAAACTGAACTAAAGGCTTGTGACTGGTCACCACTAAAACACCTCCAACTAGAGGAGGCAATGTTCTACTATAACACCAAATTCTTACAAATCCTAGATTACCATGCCCCTACTCGCTCTATCAGAAATAGCATGAAAACTGCTCCATGACTTACAAATGAAACTAGACATAAAATCATACTTGAAAATAAGATTTGGGCCAAATGGAGAACTACTAAAAACCCAGCAGATCATCTAACATTTAAACAGTTGAGGAACGTTACCAAAACATCTATACTTCTTGACAAAAAAAACTTTTACTTTCAACTCCAGCAAACCCACCAGCACAAACCACAAAAGTTTTGGTCAGGTATTAACAGACTCTTACACCCAGGTCACTCCAAAACACCTACCCCATCACGCACTGCCCACGACAATCCTCAGCATATTGCTGATGCCTTTAATACCCTCTTTACTGAGGCCATCCAATCCCTAGCCAATTCTCTACCCCCTGTTACCACAAGTCTGTCATCCACTATAACTAGCTTGTCTACCTCATTTCATCTACAACCAGTACCAGCATCACTCATTTGCACCCTTCTCCAGAAACTTAAACCATGCACCCCCTCAGCAGACCTTCTACCAGCTGAATATCTGCAGAAATCAGCCAGTGTCGCAGCCTATCCCATTTCTATCCTAATAGACAGAACACTTACTGAAGGAACCATCCCATCTGGAAAATCTCCCATATCATCCCTCTACACAAGGATGGTAACTCTACTGAACTCTCAAACATTCGCCCAATAGCCCTACTCTCTCCATTAGCAAAAATTATGGAAAAATACATCCACCGACAACTACTTGACCACCTTCTCCACAATAACTTACTAGCCAGCTGTCAGCATAGTTTTAGGCCATTTCACTGCACCACCTCTGCCTTCCTATCCTTTTCTGACTGCATCAACAAAAATCGTAACACTATCTTCTGCACTCTTTATTGACCTCTCAAGTCTTCGATATGGTTAACCATCAGCTTCTTATGGATGTACTTAAATCCCTCTCACTTGATACACAGGCACTACACTGGTTCAAGTCCTACTTAGAAGACAGACAACAAGGTGTGCTCTGGGACAATGAACTATCCACACCTTCCTGTTACTCGGTGTTCCTCAGGGCTCTATTTTGGGCCCTTTCCTAGTCTTCATTTTTATTAATGATCTAAATCTAACTATTCCTCAAGCTACCTGCATACAATATGCAGATAAATCAACATTAATATGCTCCGCTATTTCCATATCTAAACTCCAACCCCTCACCCAAAATGTATTTAATAAAGTTGAAAACTGTTTCTTACAGCGCTGCCCTCTTCAATCCTACAATAAAGTCCTCACAAATAGACTTCACAGTGACATCTAATAATGGCACTGTTATATCTCCTGAACCAACCACCAAACTCTTAGGAGTAACAATAAACCACAACCCTACCTTTGACTCGCACATCAGTAGTACAATAAAATCAGTTAACAGAAAGCTAGGCTCCCTTTATAGGATTAAACCCTTCCTTACCCCTACAGCTAGAACTACTATTGCTCACACCCATCTTCTCTCTACCCTCCTCTATGCCTCTCCCATCTATACTAATCTTTCTAAAAACAACCTCAACAAACTGGCAGCCGCCTATAACAACATTGCCAGATTTGCCACTAGCTCTCCATTTAGAACCCACCATTGTCATAATCTAAAACAACTTGGATGACTAGAACTCCAATCTCAACTTCTGTTTCACCAACTTATCACACACAAGATCCTCCATCATCCAAGTAATACTCCAATACTCACTAGCCTTATCACCCCCTACAAAAACCTCACAACCCTACGCTCAGCAAATAGATTACTAATATCTATACACAAATCCAACAACAAGGCTGGGGGGATCACTGTTTTCCAACACTGTGGGGAAAACATGGAACCTGCTTCCCAGGAACCCATCTCTTTCCTCTATACTACTATTCAAAAAGCAACTTAAAGGATACCTTAAAACTCACTGGCTATGCCCTCGCACCAACCCTGACTAAAAATCTCCCTTCATATTATATGTACACTTATCTTACTGCTTTTGCCTTACTTTGTCCACCTTTTTAATTAACCTCTGAGAGTATGAGTTGTCAGCTAACTAAAGTTGCTACTACTTAGCCTTTTTTAGAAACTACTACAGAGCTTAAACTTGCTTAGCAAGTTCTCTACTGTATAAACAGGTCTCTACCTTGAAATACTTGTCACTATAGCCTTGTAAATAAATGCCAATTATATTAGTACTAAGCTGCTATGTAAAGATCTTGTATTCTAGTCTTAAAATGTACTGTACCTTTTATTGCTATTATTTGTAGTGGAACTTTTCTCCCCGGGCCTCTACTGAAAATGGACGTGTCCAGTTGGACTAGCCCGTTCAGCAAATGTAAAATAAATAAAAATAAATAAAATCAGGACAAAGGCAAAAATAATGGGGGGACAAAGGCACAAAAATATGGATAGATTTTAATTACTCTTATAAATTTAGAAAACTGCTGATCAGGTTTTGCATTAGTGTTGAACATGGTATCGAAGACAGAAAAGACTGCAGAAGGTCTGGCTGAGTTGCTTGCAAAAGTCCATAATACCTCTTTTAAACCTCTGAGATTTTGGAATAATCCCATTTAAAATGTTCCATCATATGGAGCACTGTATCCCCAAAAGGATAATTCCTGAAAAAGAAGAGACAGTGGGCAAAGAATCTTCTTCATGAGACATCAAAGGAGTGTGTGCTTATGCGGAATATGCTAAGGATTCTTCACCAGCTCCTCAGCAGAACAATCTGAATCCTTATGTCTCTTAGGTGGGGAGGAAGACCTGGTAGCAGAAACAGAACAGAAAACCCTTGTGAGGGTTTCAGAGCCATAAGGGCATGAAACATTCCTTCAGTAACGTCCTGCCACTCCGAGAGGATCCTTAGCCATAGTAGCCACATTTGGTTTTAGGTTTCTTTTTTTAAAGGAACATCTACCTTGACAAATCTAGGAGATTCAGACTCCTGCCTAGATTCAATGAGGGTACTAGGCACTTCTTCCCCAACTAAAATTTGGGGAATACACCTAGGCCCTTCAGATATAATAAGCCGCGGTTCCTCCTGTACATCTGTACCAGATGTATGCACAGCCTCAGTGGACATGCTAGTAAGGAATGCCATGTCTGCCTTCAACTCCAAGTGGGTCATGGAAGGAGGAACTGGCATCAGCACTGGCTGGTCCTTGAGTTCTTCATCCAACTCTAAAGAGGTGTCTATTGGAGGTTGGCCAGCAGCAAGATTCAGTACTTTATTTTTGGCTCTTTTCTTAAGAGGCTTTTGAACTTAGGGGTAAGACAGATTCAGCCACGGTACCCTGGGTGAATAACTTCAGATGGCGTTTTTCCAAATAAATATTAAGGGAAGACAAACACTCGTGGAGTGCCTTAGGGACAAATGCCTGACATATCACACTGAGTATGATCAGGAGTAACACCCAAACAAAAAAGGCTCTTCTTGTGTCTGTCTTTATGGAGAATCTGCTTCTCACACTCACAATTCCCCTTCCTGGATAACATGAATACAAACTACATGGAGGAAAAAAGAAAGGAAGGAACCCCAGTGGGGCAATAATCTTTTAGAAAGCTCTGTAGATGAACCATCTCAGTGAACGGCGTACAGACCATCATATATGTACTTCGGATTTACGTCTAAAGTAGGATTCCAGGAAGGCGTAAAGGTTTTGCTATACTGGGAAGACATTAGGCTTGTCCTCTGCATAATACCCCAAGAATAAAGAATATTGCAATAGTGATAAGGAAGGACATGCAGAAATCAAAACTAGCATATCATGGCCACTCATAAAAAATACATTCCTTTCTTTTATTGTACCTCACAAACCCCCAGTTCACTGTACCTCACAAACCCCCAGCTTACACATTACTAAGTCCAGGGTCACCATAGCTTGCAGGAAAGATACGTTTCTGTATGGGGCATAGTCGCTCAAAATATATTAGCTTTCAGTATGAAGAGCATGACCTGTTTTCACTGGATTTGTCTAAAAGTAATATTAAACGCAAAGTCGCAGTTAGTCACAAAACCGAGAAATGAGAATTCCACAGTAAAAGACCACCGACCAACGAAGTATACTGAAAACTGTCTTTAATAGATGTGACAAAGATAAAAAAGCGAACAGCAATCCAAATAAAATCGAGCGCTTTCGCCTGGTTAATACCAGGCTTTATCAAGATGCATGTTAAGAAAACCCAATGCTTTATATAGTCATTTGCTGATCACCTGACCTTGTATGATGGGTTGGTTAGTGTTGTTGGAAAAACCAATGCTGTCCTTGTTAATCCAGTCAGTTAGATTCAAAGCATTTGTTGTGTTACACTGTACAGATCCATTACTTTGTGTCTGCACTCTTCTGTGTGCTGCCTCTAAACAAAGGGAGGCACCTCCCTTTGTTTAGAGGCAGCACACAGAAGAGTGCAGACACAAAGTAATGGATCTGTACAGTGTAACACAACAAATGCTTTGAATCTAACTGACTGGATTAACAAGGACAGCATTGGTTTTTCCAACAACACTAACCAACCCATCATACAAGGTCAGGTGATCAGCAAATGACTATATAAAGCATTGGGTTTTCTTAACATGCATCTTGATAAAGCCTGGTATTAACCAGGCGAAAGCGTTCGATTTTATTTGGATTGCTGTTCGTTTTTTCATCTTTGTCACGTCTGTTAAAGACAGTTTTCAGTATACTTCGTTGGTCGGTGGTCTTTTACTGTGGAATTATCTTATTTCTTGGTTTTAAAAGTAATATTACTTTGAACAAAGTTATGACACTGCATAGCTTATTTTGAAATAAAATTCAATATTGCCCTTGGATTCATTTTATTTCCCTTCCTGTATGATACTTTACCTAGTCACCATCTCTCCCAAAAATGCATGCTGAACCGTTATTTTCCATCCACCTACATTTGCATCTGCCAAAGGGAATTCTCTTCTACCAAACAAGCCTTACATCTTTTACCATCTCCCAAGATTTAATTTCATTTCAGTTCTGTAATTTCTTTTTCTTTAACTAGTACAGAAGCTTTTGGCTTTGAGCTGCTAATGATGATCTTCCTGTGACCCAGAGTTTGAGTCCTTTAATTTTCACTTCTAAAGTGTACCTCTGAGAACTAACTAAATAATGCTCCTGGGTCACACACAAAAAGTTTGTTGTCTTAAGTTCATAGATTAATAATTTTTACAAAGTTGTTGACCAACTGGACCATGTGTAGCCTAAACAAAGATCCCAAACATTTACCAAGATGTGAATTAACAGACCCTGATCTAGATGCGGCTCCTTCCATAAGGACTAAAGGGCCACACTGAGGATATATACTTACAATTGCCCAATTAGCAATCCAGGTTACTGTTAAAAAGGATCGTGGAGCTTTACTTGACCTCCACGGGGAGCCTTTTCCATAAGACATTCAGGGGCCCAAATGAAGAGATGCAATCAGCAAGGAGAGTAGTAGTAGTAGTAGTAATGTGCATACCCCATAATGCATTGCAGTTCCTAAATTATATCATTTGGTATGAGATGTCCAAAACTTTAGCATTGTTTTTGTTGAGCTGCTATATTGCTATGAATAAATACCTTTATGTGGTAGAGCCTGTTTTAAATTCTCACCAAAATGACACTGATACATATATAGACTATATTTTATGCATCATGGGGAAAGGTAGATTAAAAAATAAAGATGACCAAGTCATTCATTACAGTGGAGCTCAGGAAGTTTGAACTGCACTTCCAGTGGGTGGTGCCTAAGCCTTTTGATAGAATCAAATTATGCCCTCACATTTCAAACAAATGTTTATATATCTGGAACCATTGGGTTATGAAAGTAGCATAAATGGCAAACCCTTCAGCACAAACTATTTTTATAGTGGTAGTATTCTTTAGGTTCTCGGTCTGAAACTGAATAAGTCACAGTAAACACAGTAACTACTGCATTTAGAATATTTTGTAAACAAGTTACAATATCTCAGCAACCACTCAAGTTGAATACATTCCATAAGCAGCATTGTATTCATCTAGCTGAGAGCTTTCATAAGCGACTAAGTTCTGTGTTACTTGGTTTTTGAGATTTAGAAAAATGTGAATTATATCTATATAAATTAATATTACAAAAAACAGTTAATATCTACCTGTACTAGATAGAGATGAAATATTAATGCAGTTAAGTTTGCTATTGTGTAAGCTTTAAGATGAAATATTTTAAAACTTTGTACATAGCATGGTTATGGAATTACTGATGCTAATATGAACAAGCAATATTTGATGCCTAGAGGTGTCAGTAGGAGTCAAGTGCAGATGCACCTGGAGGCGTTACTCGGATGTATTAAGTTGAAAATGGTGCCAAAAGTAAGGCAATGTAAAATTGTCAGAACATAAAAACACTTCTATCACTGGGCTAGGCTAGGTTCAGAGTAAGGGTGGCCCCACCTTGGCAGAAGGAAGTAGTCCACAAAAGCCAAAAAAAATAAATAAAAGGAAAAAGATGATTGGCCAAGCAAGAGGCAGCAAAAGTGAACCGCTGAAGAAATGATGTATTGTTACTATTATGTAACGGGCAGACATATTAACAAAAACAGAAGAAATAGATTACATCAAGTAAAGACGGCTCAGAATGTTAGAAGATTAATAAAACAAATGAGCAACATAATCAGTACCATTATAAAAATTCATGCGATACAAGAAATAAAATGGCTAGACTACTGTGCAGCTAAACTAACAGATAAAGCGTTGCCCCAAAAATGTAAGGAAATGAATAAATAGAATGCTACCATGGAAGCTTTGAATGGAAAAAGGAAAATACCTCTACATTAAAAGACAGATGTGGGAAAAACAGCACACAGTATCCAAAGAGACCAGGACTTACTGTACACTATTTCCAATAATAATCTAAAATATCATTGCAAACAGAGAAACACAAGGTCTGCAGTTAAAGGAAAAGTACAACAATAAGCAATTAACTGGTGACCCAAAAATGTTTTAATAAGCACAGAGAAACAAAGCAAATGCATCAGAAACAACCAAAAAGAATAGGTACATTTTAGAGAATGATTTATGAAGACCCTGCTAGACTTAAAAATGCTGGAATTAAATACTGAATGAAAGTCAAAAGACACCATAAGAAACTCTAAAACAGGGGATTTGAAATGGGAGGAATAAAGAGGCAGAGAAATTGAGACTAAATTAAAAAAAGTTCATATTACTGAAAGCCCAGTTAGAATTCCGTTATACAGGAAGAACATTTCTACAACAAACTTTTGTTCCTCACTTATGGGGCAGTGTACAATCCCTTGTGCTTTCAAGTTCCCTAGACATGGTCTACCTGAAAAACTATAAGAAAGGGAGAAAAGGGGGACCCTCTCCTAACCACTTATTGTCGTCTGCCTTGTGAATTGTATTTCGGTAAACCATTAAGGTTTTTTCTCTATACTTCACAGGACATTAGGCACATTTAAAAATGCTGAAAGTGTACCTACCCTGAGCGGCTGACCTTTCCTAGAAGAGTAGATGCCTTAACATTATCAGTGAGAACAAACACTATTTTCAACCAGACATTAAAAAATCTTCTCTATTCTGGTCTTGTTTTACAACTTCATTTCAATAACCAATCAGGTGAAGCAACAGACTTTTTTTTATATGGAGTGTAAAACTCATGCTGGGAGGTGTAGCTCTGGTCTGTTCAGACATGCTCCGTGTAGCCCCACTTCAATCATCATCCTACCCCCATTCCCATCTGCCCATATCATCAAACCTATATTTGCTTAGTGACCTCATCCCATACAACCAATCTTGCAGTCTAAGAGTAACAAACATTTACAACCAATAATCAGCCAAAGTAGCAGAATGAACAATGTCACTTCCCTTACCAAATCTAGCCTCATACTTAACAAATGTATCCATTCTTATCAGAACTTTACACTGCTACTTATGCTCCAGTTCTGCTTACTACTTCTATGCCATCCTCTCCAGCATACAGATTCATAGGTAGGTACTAGGCTATCAGCCCAAGGGCCTACGTAAGATTAGCCAACAAGGTTCCCTGGCTTACGCCACCCAAGAAAGTTATTTTCATGTGCCACTGTCGAGCAGAGACACAGAAGTGATCCCTGGGGTGTATTTCCCATTTCTCATCCACTCATCAAGATTTTTCTTGAAGAGTGCTAATGAAGAACTTTGCTTGACATTGATGGGTAGCTTGTTCCAGAGTATGGGAAGTCTCTGGGACAGGAATCTATCGCTCCAGCATGTCCTGTTTATTGTGGTGACAAGGTTTAGGTCCCTAGAGCGTGTAGCTCGGAGGGATTGGGATTTCTTTAGGTGTAGCATGTCCAACAGCTCTGGATTTGACATAGCTTTGTATGTTGGGCAGAGATCACCTCAGAGTAGGTGATACGCTATGGAGTAAAGCTGGAGTTTTTTGAGGCGGTCAGTGTAGGGCATTTGCTTGAGGCCAGTAATCCTCTCTGTGAGGTACTTCTGTGGCCTTTCTAGCTGCTGCAGATGTCTTGTGAGGTACATTCCAAAAGGGGCATTGTACTCTATAATGGGTCTGAGTGTTGAGTAGAGGGGAACAATGACCTCTTTTTTCCTGGATGAGAACCCTTTTATGATGGTGTGCCACGTAGAAACACTTCCTGACTACTGTGGCGATGTGACTATCAAATGAGAGACTACTGTCCACCTGGGTCCCAAGGTCTCTTATCATGCATTCAGTGTCAAGTAGATTGCTGTCTATGTGGTAGTTCATGGGTACAGAGTTTTTACCAAAGGGGGTGACACTGCACTTTTTGGCATTGAGCTTAAGGCCATGGCTCTGACACCAGGCATCTGTCTCAGCGAGGCCCTTCTGTAGGATGTCCACATCATTTGGGGACTTGACTATGGCTCCTAGTTTGCAGTCATCTGTGAACTTCATTAGCCAGAGGCCTTCTGTGTTAGCCTGTACTTCAGAGAAGTAGATATCAAACAGGAGAGGTCCCAGGACAGAACCCTGTGGTACTCCACGTCACTGCTTTGAGGTCAGATTTAGAGTCTGCAACTTTTACAGTGTGGGTTCTCTGTCACTGAGCCATTTGGCAAACCATCTTGTGATGTAGGGGATTTATACCTAGTTTAGTGAGTTTAGCTATAATTCCAGAATGAGGGATGGTGTCAAAAGCCTTGGCGAGGTCAAGATAGGCTGAGTGAACCACCTTACCCTCATCTACAGCTCTGGTGACTGCCTCAAAGAAGTCGATCAGGTTCAGGAGGCATGATCTGCCTTTCACAAACCCAAACTGGGTGGGATCCAGAATTTGGAGGTTACCAATGTCTTTGTTTAAGAGTTCCATGATGATACATTCCATGGCCTTGCAGACCAGGCTCATCAGGCTAATAGGTCAATAGTTCCCGGGATCGGTGGAGGCTCCCCCTTTGTGGAGTGGGATAACTGTTGCTGAGCACCATTCAGTGGGCACAAAGCCTGATGCGAGGCTATTATTGAACATGGTGCTTAAGTGGGGAGCCAGTTCGTGTAAAACACAGCCTGGGATACTGTCCGGTCCCATGGATGCTGTGTTTTTGGCTTTAGATAGTGCAGCTTTTACCTGCATACTTGTGATTACAGGGATTCTGCATTCTTCCTGTATAGATATGGGCCCTTTAGGGGGAGAGAGGGGGTAAATTTAGCACTGAACCTATCTGCCAGGATGTTGGCACTATCAGTTGGTTCTGTCATTTTCATGCCTTTGTGCTGTAACTCAAAGCAGATCTGGGTGTTGCCATCAAGATTCTTGACATAGCTGTAGAATGCTTTGTGGTTGTCCTTGGAATTAGTGGCAATTTTGTTTTCGTAGCTAGCTTTGGAGGATCTTATAAGGGATCTCAGTTTCTTACTGAGGCTGACCAGGGAGCTCCTCCACTCATGGGATTTTACTCTCTTTTGCAACAGTTTCTTCCTTCTGTTGTACGGTTTGTTTATGGCAGGGGACCACCAGATTGGCTTCCTTTTTTTGGAGGATAGTATCTTGGTTCTGTTTGGGATAGCACGATCCATGCACTCGTGTAAGTGCTTATAGAGTGCATTTGTGTAGGATTCAGCAGTTGTAACTGTATTGTCCATCTGCATGGATGTCATGAAGTTCACCACTTCTGTCTTAAGAAGCATGAAGTTGGCTTTGGAGAAATTTTGTACTGTGGTTTCCTTAATAGGGGGTGGGAGCGGGATGTGGATATCAAGGGTGATTAGCTTATGGTTGGATCAGACCAACGAGGAGTTGACTTCAGGTGTGGAACACTCATGTTGGTAATGACTAGGTCTAGGATATGGTTGCCCCTGGTGGGGGTGTGGATAAGTTGATCCAGGGCATTGGAGTTTATGAATTCCAGAAAGCATTGAGCTAAGGAGTTGGTACACAAATTTTCCCAGTTAATGGTGGGGTTAAAGTCGTCCATTATTAGGGTGTTTGGTTGAAACATAATATTTTCCAGTACATCAAGAAAAGAGGAGTTGGAATCCTGGGGCATGGCGGGGGATCTGTAGCAAGCTACAATTTGGATTGCAGTTTTGCCCAGAGTTAGTTGCACTCGGACAACCTCAGATACATTGTGTGGAGCAACTAGCCTGGAGGTGTGGATATCCTTAATGAATATGGACACACCTCCGCCTTTGGTGTTTCGGTCCAGGTTACATGGCCAAAATCTTTATAAACTAAAACGTTCTCACTTTCCTATTTACATTGCTTCACCATTGTACTATGTAGTCTTACATTCATCCATTCTCATACAAATCCATTCCTTCTCCTATTAAACACTACAATTTAAACTACCTCATTTGGCATTTACGGCCACATATTCTCAGTCCTGTAGATTTGCTCATACTTTAGACTTACTACCTCTCTCACCACATCTCATACTAGGAAACAATTTAACAGCCAGACCACTTAAGTGACCTACAAAACACAACTCAATCCATCTCTGATCTTTCTTACCCTCACTGAACTCCAAGACACACATTCTAACTCCTTTTCCATAATTATAGCACTACCTTCCCTCTACCACCATACTTGGCATCTAGTTACAAGCCTCCTTTAGAAATACTTTTCTCTGAGTACTACCTTTTTCTTTCCTTTTACTCTCTCTCTTACTGTTCCCCCCTTTCTGTCTCTTAGCATCTCATATGCAGCTTAAATCTTTCCCCTTCCCTGCTTTAAGACCATCTACTATGGATACTACCACATAAACTATTCCCATTTCCAGGACAATTTAATGTATTACTAAAAACTATCCTCTCTATCACTCTGTATACATTACTACTTATAAAAATTACTTCAAATTACTGATTACATTGCACCATCCGCAGATCCAAAACCCACTTTCAAGTTTAAAACATAAAATACACATCAGAATACTCTATTTTTCATCAATATTGCAAATATATAACCAATATTTCCAGGTAACAGCTCCTTTTGCAAGCATATGCAATTTTAATCTCTCTCTCTAGTCAAAGAAATGTCTAACCAGTTTTACTTCACTCTACAAAAATTAAATTACTGAGATCATTGGCTCTAGATGATTGCAGTGTTGAAGTGACACCCCGACCACATGTGCAAAATGGGAAAAGGGATTGTGGATGGACGGATGTGATATCCATTCCAACCCTGGACCACCTCATTTACCTACACCCCTGAGGGTGAATGTCCCACTTGCATTACAAACAAATTGCACCTTTAGACCAAAATCAGTTTCCCAAAATACTCTGCATCTATTCTTGCAATATTAATAATTGGGCCAGTTCCTCCAGTCGTACATACATAATTCATCTACCTAAATTTTCCCCCTCCTAAAACCCTCAAAGGTTTTTATCCTAGCTAAACTTCATGTCCACTATAAAATATTTGGGGAAAAAAGTATTTATAAACAACTTTCCAGTAATATAAACAGCTACAGCTTCCTTACAAACTGCATGGCTTCAGAAACAATTTCAGTACTTTTATTGCCAGATTCACTGCAGCTGATTTACTGTAACATCAGTGATGGACTCAACACAGCCGGCCCCTTCAGAGATATGACCAAGACCTTTGTAATAGTAAATTGACATATTTTCCTAAGAAAACTCAGTAAAATCAACATTCGCAAAAACACCAAAAGACATTTCCAAGAACGTAGTGCATGACTAAAAACGAAATGACCACCACCAGGCTTAGGCATGGTCCAATAACATACCTTTACTAAAAATCCATAAGCGCTTTCCTTCCTGAGAAAGTGCAAGGAACTCCAAATAAATTCTACCTTAGCAAACTAATTTAAATACCTGCTCAATAAAAATTTCAGCTTTGTCTTGTTAAAACTCATCATAAAATCAATAATGCAAGTTGCCTTTCTTAAAAAAACATGCTAAATTAACAGAACCAAATATCTGGAGCTCTGAATACATTAAATTCAAACTGCCAAATCAATTTTTTCCTTAACAATACTTTTAAACCCCCACCCCTAAAGTCATTAGTTACATGTTCAAGTGTAAAAAGTTTGATTTTTTTTTTTTAATCTTTACATTGTGTGTTTATACAACTTGTTCTTTTTATCTTTTTTATATTTCTCACATGCTCTACCGTTTTAAGTTTCTTGACAGTCATCCCTGTATAGAAACAGTCACATGTTGAGCCTAACAGAAATTAGTAACCAAATTTATCTGATAAAATTCCTTGTGTGTTTCCAAGAATGAAAGTGCTTATGGATTTTTTAATACAGGTATGTTATTGGACCATGCCTAAAACAGGGAAAAATACTATAATGTAGTTTCCAAGTCCAGACCAACAAACACATTTCTTCCATAGGAACCTTTAGTATAGAAGTTCCACAAAGACCGGTACTAGGCCCTTTACCACTCTCCCTTTTTATTAATATACAAATATTTTGCCTGCACTAAATGTCATCCTCTATATAGATGGCATGCTGCTCTGACAAGCAATAAATGCCCCAATGGTCTGTAAACAACTTCAGAAGGAGTTCTTTCAGTTAGGTCAGTGCTGACACAAACCACTAATCAATCTGAAAAAGTCCAGTCTTATGTTTTCTTACCTCTAGTCACAAACTTCCTACAGTGCCCAATGTTAGCATTCAGGGCATCCATAACATTATCCCACAAGTCTCAGAATATAAATGTCTTGGCCTTACTCTAGAGACTAGCACTTTCTCGTTGCATACTGATTCCATCATATACAAGAGATTTTTATATAAAAGTTTTAGTTGAGAAAGGATTTTCATCTCCTCTCCCAGTAGCTTGGTTTGCCCGACCCAAAAATCTCCCTTCCTAAACTAGATCATCATCTTCCACTGCAAGCCTTCAACCCAGTCTTCAATACCGAATGCAAATAGCAGAAAACAAAATTTGCAAATCTGCTCTGCTAACTGACTCCTAGTAACATCAGTGGGATATACTATAGAAACTAAACTGGCTACCAGAGCAAGATCTTTCTTCTCATTAGGCAATCTCCTGTTCAGAATACTAAAAGGTTACTGCCCGCCCTGAGAAGAACACTGGCAATAAGGGGACAAGAGTATTGGCTCTTTCATTCGCACCCTAATCAAACCCCCTTTTAAAGCCATCATTTGGGAATGATCCTCTACCAGACTGGGCCCTGCTCTGTAGAATAAGCTTCCATATGAAGTGAAATTTGAAACTAGTCTCCTAGGCCTCAGACAAGCACTACTTTCACAATGAGGCAGAATGCAAGTCTTTAAGGGACAAATGATACTTTGTACAGCATACCAGTGTCACCTCTATCCAGATTTGCATCTCTAAATCACTTTATTGTATCTATTGCACTGAAAATGCACAGTGCAGATCTTTACAATCTAATGCAAAGGTGGCTAGCTACATAATATATTGATAAGCATCTATAACATTCCGTTATAAAAACCTTCATATGAGACTACTCCCTTGGGTCATTTCTCCTGAGAACACGCCTACCTCTCAACCACACAGCTGTATCCATCATTGTACATAATTTCTTGAAAATGTATTAAATGCATTTTATTATGACATGTCTCTACTAGTCAATGACTGCTTATAATAACCACTTGCTCCTGTTAACTTAAAACTATCAATAATGCCCTTTATATTGTATAAAACTATTTCTGCTTTGCTTTTTTATTGTAGATAATGTGATTCAGTGGATACTGTTTTTTATAGTATTCCTTTGTGCCTTGGTCATAATTCATTAAACACTGGGTCCAGATGCAGTACCTAACTTCCAGCTAAAGGTATTCACATACTTAAGGAGTTAGCCCTGAGTAAAAACTTATCTACACAGTGAGAACAGATACCAACCTGGTTAAACAGGAAAATACTTCTCCTTAAGAGCGAACCTGCTAGTTATTGCACAAACTATAGATCAAAAACTTGCTTTCGGACAATATATAAATTATATACAAGAACTGATAGCGTTTATAACCATTAAGAAAAAAAATCAATCAGTCATAACAGAACAAATAGGTAATAAAATCATATGGAACAAAGGATAGTCTACTGTGAAATAAAGCCATAATAGAGAGCTGTAAAAGGGAAAGAATTCATATATGGCACGAATGGATTACAAAAACATTTGACAGCATCCCACATTCATAGATAATGGAATGGAATGCTTACAGATGTATGAATTACACCCAGTGTTGATCAATTACATTGCAACGACACTGAAACCAGTGACAAACCAAACCACTTTTCAGATGAGCCATGACAAATGGTAAACTATTTATCCCAAGGATAAAATATTCAATGGGGAATATACTAGGATGATTTGTCATCACTGCTGTTTTGTCTTGCCCTCAACTCATTAAGCTGTTAATAGGACTAGGTTATGGTTATAGCTCAACTTCCAGAAATCAGCCTTGTTTAAACACATTTCATCTTTTTCTGAATGATCTGAAACTGTATAGTTCAGAGGAGGATCTGAAAAGCACTAATGGTTAAAACTTCTTCAGATGATGTAAGAATATTTGGTCTTGATAAACTTGCAAAAGCAGTATTTGTAAAGGGAATGTTGCAGTACCAAGAAAATCTCAGTTGGGACAGAAATGTGACGAAACTTGAACACGTGGGAGTGTATAAATATTTGGGAACAGGTGAAGGGTCAGTCGGGAAATTAATGCCCACCCAGGGGAGGCCAGATGTTGCAAAAAAAAAAAATCATATAATGCAAGGCACTGCAACCCCCCCCCCCCCCTCCAATGCCTCTTAACTCTGCCTGGTTTTGCCACACAGATTTGCTCTATCCCTACATAATGTTTGATTTCCTGGTAAATTACAAAAAGACTACAATACCAGGCAGTTTCATGCTTCTTGTTGCTTACACAATGCTTAATGTTGGACTGCCTGTTGCCCTGTCTCAGTCTCTCTCCTCTCTCTCTTGTTCATATTAATTCACTTATGCTGTCACATACATGCACACCCAAAGACACACCGACACACCCCCCACTGTATTTTATTTTTCATTCACCAAACAGCAAAACATTATTTAGCAAATGTAAAAAATAGTTTATTTTTTCTGTCACAAAGAGGTGCATTTTGTTTTTTTGGACTTTATCTGTACATTCACACCCTGTTGGGGAATGTCACCCCACTGGAGATGAACAATGCACATTTTTGTCCATTAACTAAAGCTTAGTAACGAATACCTCAGAAGACTAAAACTAACACTGAAAACTGCCTTGACATGTAGGAATAAAGCCCACACTATAAAATCAATTTATTCTTCTTGCTCTACCTTACAGCTTTGGTGTGATTTGCCCCAAACACCACTGAATCAGTTGGACAAGAAAACAAGGAAAAGGCTTCATGTTTATCAAATCATATAAAAACCATATACAACTTGTTCTGAAGGAGATCTGGTCCTCCTCAAAGCTGACTACATATGTAGATCTGCAAGCATGGGACTGTATACATATTGGCCGGCCTCTTCAAATCCAAACACAAAGTTCTAACGCATGAAAAATACGAGGGGACATCTTGTCGCAGAATAATTTCTGAAGGGATTGGGAATCTAAATAAAACCATAAGGTGATGAAAGTTTGGTAGCAACTGAAAGTGCCAAACATCAAAAGAAAGACTATGAAGAACCCAAAAAGGAAAGAAACCTGGAAACCCCACAAATATAGTGATAAGTACAGAAAACTCCTAGAACAACCACTTTTTAACCAAGATTTGATGATGGAGAGGTTAAACATAGGCAAATTTAAATCAGAAGATGAGAGGCTTATATAATGTTGGCCCAAGATACTGAGCTATGTACACATTAGTCTACAAAGTTTATAGAAAAGGAGAAACTGACAAGTGCAGGTTCTGTAAAGCAGAACTAGGAACAGATTCACATCTCGTTGTGTGATATACTCATGGCTGATGGTCTCTGCACTGAAAGACATAATAATGTGGCAAGACTGTTGCACTTAGGATTGTGCTAATACTGCAATATAGAAGTAGCTGAGAAGCATTGGAACAAAAACCCAAAGCATATAGAGAATGATGAAATTTACATCACATGGGATCACATATTACCAACAGTTAACTAGCTAAACTCAAGGCAGAGCGCTCTGCAGAAGTCCAAATGTGATACAACAATGGTAGATTTCAGCACTGGTTAAGTCTAAAGATGAAAGGAGGTTCTTTATCTGCATTATATTCTTAAAATATAAACAAAGTATTGGAAATAGATTCCAGATGAGGAAACTAATAGTTATCTGATTTCCTTCATGAATTATTAAAGGGAAGAGCAGAGGAAAGATGCAAGAGTAAAGGTGGCAGGAATTAGCCTGGCCTCAATTTCTGTTGACTTGAGCTTAAGATGACTTGCCACATCCATTCCAAGATCAAACCCACACAATCCTGTAAGGCACGGTCCTAAAGCAAGAGGGGTAATGCTGAATATCACCAGTATATGACTGATAAGTGCCCATCCCATAATTACCTTAAACAGTAACAATATATACACCTTGAATGGCACAGGAGTCAAACTAGAGCCCGGAGGTACATTGCATTTCATTGACATTTACCCCTGACACTACCCTTTTATGTGGCCTAAGAGGTTAACTTCTTGAGAAAGGAGCCATTGAAACTATATTTCAGACCTTCTATTAGTGGCCCACTGCCCATGTCAAAAATGACCAAGATATCAAGCAGAACCAGGACTGAATGTAACCTTTGATCCCTTGGTATCAGAACATCAGTCACTAAAATGAGGGTAATCACTGTTATACACTGACTGAAAACAAAGCTGCCAAACTTCTAGGAGGCCATGGGATGTTAAAAAGGAAAACATCTGTGCGGACACCACTTTCTTAGCAAACTTCACAACAAATGTGAGGTTAGAGACAATAATTCTCCGGTAAGTTAAATCTGAGCAATGACTTTAATGAGCAGATCACTCAAGGTCTCTTTTTAAAGAATAAAGAAACTCCCCCAGTCAGTCCTTTCCAATAATGTCCTTATGATATTGAAAATAGTTAACTCTAGTGACTTGGGGCCAGAAATAAATCAGAAATGCAGCGCCATGCTCCAACCTACACTGATGGGTCACATAGTTAAACCGATACTTATAATCTCATCAGAGCTAACATGGTAATCTCTACCAAACATAAATGTGGCAAATCCATGGGAGAGCCTCAGCAATGCTCCATGGTCAAACCCTTAGAGAAACAAGGCCTTATCTTGGCAACCTTTCACAAAAAAATCATATGATTTATTATGTTGGCAACCTTATCCAGAAAATATCATGTGACTTTCTCATGTCAATCTAAAGAAGACATTTTCCAAACAGCAAGACAGAACTGTCTGCACATCTCTCCACACACTCAAGCAAGTGCAACAGAATGATTTGATGCAGCAGAAATCTTACTGAACACACAGGATGCATTCTTATAGGTACTTACTCGGTTATTGATCTATAAGAATTTTTGGAAACCTAGTCATCTAGTCATACATTCCTATAAAAATTTAAGCTCTTCTATCTTGAGTATGATAGACCCAGAGATGAGCAGAACATTTGCATGTTGCCGCTATCCATCCATGAGGGACAAGTGTGTTAAACCAGGGGTGAATTTGTGGTTACCCATCCATTTGTTCACATTACACTTGAATAACGTAAGAGAAGTACTTTGCTTTATGTGGAGAGGAAGGAGATTCCATAGTACTAGGATTATTTGTGAGATATTATCTACTACTCCAACATGTTCTGTTTACATTGCAAAACAGATGGACATGTTTCAAGCAGGAGTTTATGCTACCATTGTACTTGCAGATGTGAGGCTGTGTACGGGAGGCAGAGATCACCCCTCAGTAGCCAGTATGACACCAAGGCTTTGAGACAGTCCACACAGTTTTTATGATTTAGGCCTTTGATTATATTAGCAAGACAGCATTGTGGACATTCAAGTTATGTCCGATGCTTGGACAGGTACATACCAACGGGGACATTCCACTCAATGATTGGCTTGACTGCAGAATACAGTAGAATGATCACACCTCTGAACTGGACACGATACCCTTAGTAATAAGTGATGCAATAGAAAGACTTTGTACAATAATGGATGGATGGTGATCAAAGGACAGTTTGCTGTCTGTACAAGTTCCAATGTCCTTAGTTACCGGATCAATTTTCAGGAGTGTGTTGTCAATGTGACGAGTTACACGGGGGGCTTCTTGCTTGCCAAAGGACATCATCATACATTTCTTGGCATTTAGTTTAAGTCCATAGTTTTGCATTCAACTATTCATTTGGGAAAGGCCCTTTTGTACGATCTTGGTGTCCTCTGGGAAGTTCATGATACCACCAAGTTTACAGGCATCTGCAGACTTGATCACCTATAAGGCTTTAACAGTAGCTCTGACCTCAGAAAAGAAAATACCAAACAGGAGTGGCCCAAGGACTGAACCCTTGGGTACACCACTAATGACAGATCTTTTGGAGGAGGTAGACCCGCCCACCCTAATTTCCTGGGTTTTATTTGCTTATCAGTGAGTTACATAGGGAGTAATATTTAGCTGATACAGTTAATTTTCATTTATTGCTTTTGACATTTCCTGACCAGGAAAGTCCGACTGAGCTAGTGCCCTTTTTCAGAGGAGGCCCGGGGAGAAAAGCTCCACAGAATAATATGCGATTTTATAAATCATAGTCATTAAAATATTTTTCACAAAATGTATCAAGATAGGAATTCAAAGTTTATACAACAGAAAACAGAAAGATTTACATACAAGCAGATAGAAAAAATACAATTAGAATTAAATGCACACAGTAAAAGAAAGTATATACATTTGATATAAGGTACGAGATGCATTTTGCTGTGGCAGGTTGGATATAATTCAGCATTGTGCATGTCATTTTAGGAAGTTGGGGGAGTAGTTAAAGTATAGTGATAATGGGGGTGGGAGGAGGGCTGTAGGAGAAAAGTGTAATGGTAGCAGAGGACAGGTAGGTTGTGATTTAGGTGCAATTTAGGGAGGGTGGTTTGGCTTAGACTTCGTGCAGTGACAAGTGCAGGAATTAAGCAGATGTTGTTTTAGGGCTTATTTAAATTCATGCGTGTGGGCTAAGTTTCTAATGGACAAGGGTGGTTTGTTCCAGGCTAGGGGTGGTATGTAGCTATAAAGGGTTTGACCTAAGGATTTTTTGGGCTTGTAGATTTCTAGCAGTTGTTGGTCAGAGCTTCTGAGAGTTCTGGAAGGAGTATAGAATGTAATGAGTAGGTGATGGAAGGGCAGGTAGGTTTGTTTAGGATGGAATGAATGATAGAGAATTAGGAGAAAAAGAAGTTGGTAGGGGAACTCTAGCCAGTTTAAAACTGAGGAATTGGCAGTGGTGAGTCTGAGGTGTGCTTTGCAGCAAATCTCACTACTTTGTTGTAAGTGGATTCAAGTTTGGTTAGGAGAGTGGCTTGCAGGTTAGTATTTGTGAGCTATTGAGAAGACTATGGAGGAGGAAGACATGGACAAGAGCAAGTCTAGAGTCTTTCATAAGAAATGTATTATTTCTGTAAAGTAAGCCAAGTTTTTGATGTATTGTCTTAATGCATTGATGGACATGAAGGCCTAGTCTGAGTTGGTCATCTATGATGACTCAGAGCAGTTCAGTGTGAATTTCTGCAGTAATAAAAGTGTTGTTTAGGGATGTAATGAAGAAAGTAGGTTTGAGGCGCGAGAGATTTAGGTAGGAATAGGAGGAGCTTTGTCTCATTGGGATTTAGGACGAGTTGGTTATTAGAGACCCATTTTTCAATAGCGTTAAAGGAGTTTTGTGAGAGAGCATAAAGGTCTGAGAAGGAGTCAGTGGTAGAGATGACTGCGGAGTCATCCACATATTATATAGGAGAGGAGGAGTAAGGACAGGGTGAATATAATACATTAGTATAGATATTGAATAGTAAAGGCACTAAGAATTGACCCTTGTGGAACACTTGTTTTGATGGTGAGAAAGGAAGATGTGGAGGAAAGCCGTTTAAATGATCGTTGTCATAGATATAGGACTAGGAAAATGTAGTACTGGGAAGGTTGAAGCCAGAGTGTTTGGCAAATAGCATAGAGTGAAAGACGGTATAAAATGCCTTGGAGAGGTCAGCAAAGAGACATGTAGAGAGTTTGTTGTTATATCTAGCTTGGGAGATTGAGTTACTGAGGGAGATGAGAGCAGCAGCAGTGCAGACAGAAACCATGTTGTGTATTTCCGAGTAGGTTTTCTTTGAGTCAGTTGACCATGATTTGCTTAGGTACACATTTTTCTAAAAGTCTGAAGAGGGGGGATAGTATTGCTGTAGGCCATAAGTTTGAGAGTTCTGTGGAATTACCACCCTTGTGGAGAGGTGCGGTATAAAATTGTTTCCATAGTAAGGGTACAGTGGATTCGCTAATAGACTGGTTTATAAGTACAGAAATGGGATAGACTAAAGACTCAGCAGCAAGTCTGAGGAAGAATGGAGAATGTCATCCACAGAAGGAGAGCAAGATTTAAGCTTGACATGGAGGAGTTTTACATAGTTCATCAACAATACTACAATTTGGGAAGGTGTTGAATGCTTTTATAATGTCTAGATATGCAGTGTGTATGGATTTCCTCTCATCCACTGCTTCAGTAACCTTCTTGAAAGATATTAACCAGGTTAAGCAAGCAAGACCTTGGCAAATCCAAACTGGCTTGGATTAAGAGTATGGATGTTACCTGTCCTTAGTTATTACTCCATAATGACCGTTTCCTTTGCCTTATTACTCCATAATGATCCTTTCCTTTGCCTTATTACTCCATAATGATCCTTTCCTTTGCCTTATTACTCCATAATGATCCTTTCCTTTGCCTTATTACTCCATACTGATCCTTTTCTTTGCCTTACAGACATGGCAGGTCTGGCTTATGGGACTACAATTTCCTGGGTCAGTTGACACCCTCACATTTGTGCAAAGAGATGACAGCCGCTTCCCTCCATTCATCTTCCACAGAGTCTGTATAGAGGCTGACACTGAATAGCCTTATTGAAGCGGGTCTGATTGTCAGGCTGGTAAGTAAGCAACCCAGAATGTTATCCAGCCCCAAAGAAGCAGTGCTCTTGGCCTGGGATATTACCTTGAGGACTTGTTCATGTAAGACGCAAAGTGGGATGTGCAGATGCAGGTATGAGATTTGGGAATGTAGGATGGTAGTGGGGGTTGAAGTTACAGCTAAATTGATCAGATAGTAGATTAGTTGGATCCTCTGGGTCTGAGCATATGTTAGCTCTGTACAGTGCTGGGCATTGTTTCTAATCTTCCTAACAGAATTAAATTATTAATTAACCTGACCAAGGCATTTGCACAAAACCCCACTCTGGGATTGTCGACAGACTCAAGAGGTTAGGTACAAACCCTTTTCACCCAGTGGATAGCAAGCTGACTCACAGACAGGATCCAGGAAGTTAGTATTGGGGAGTGCACCTCTACAAACAGGCCATAACTTCTCTGAAGTCAAGTCCAATGTCAACAGCCTCTGGCTGACAAAATTTGCAGATGATTGCAAATTAGAAGCGATCACTGAAACCCCCCACTGACACAAAAGTTCTCCAGAAAGGACTGATACAAACAAACAGCTGGCAATGGACTAAAGCTAAATGCCAAAAAATGCATAATAGAATCCTTTGGGAAGTCACCCACCCTAGCAACTATCATACTGACAACACACCCATTAGAGTTGATCCAGTAGTCAAGAACTTAAGACACAAACAGACACTAATCTAGCCTTTGACCATCATGTATCTACAGTAATGAGGAAGCCATTTTATGTTGTGTAACTTACAAACAAGGGAATGACATCTAGGTCAAAGGAAATAATTGTTCCACTATATTTAGAATTCATCAGACCTATCATTGAGTACAATGCCCCCTTTGATATATACCTAAATAGGCATATCCAACATCTGGAACATCCACAGAGGTTCCTTACTAAAAGGATACAAGGAATAAGTAACGTGTCCTATTCAGACTGCCTCAAGGACCAATCCCTGCATTCTGTCACCTATAGGTTGTTGAGGGGAAATCTATACCTGACAGACTCCACTCTGATGGACAAACCACCAGAATTACCCATTATAACAACCTAAATCTTGCCAGTTATATAAATAGGACCTGCTGAAAAGAAAGGTATATATCCCAGAGACTACCCCATCTCTGGAACAGGCTCCTCACCCCTGTGAAGCAGAGTTGCTCCCAATCTCAATTCAAGTGTAGCTTGAACAACTTGATAGAGAACAGGAACTTCATCCCTGGTTTGACATCTATGTCTCTAATGGACCCAGGCAGACTGTAATTGTTACATCTCCAAAGCCCCTGCTTACACTTTTCAAGGGTACCAAAACTTGTCAGAGATTTAGGATGTGTGGGCTAGGCTTAAAAAGGTTCTTGTGGTTGCTAGCCTATGAAAAACCTACGAACCTAAAGCTTTGTGGTTGCTCGTTGCCTGGGTAGCTATTTTTACCTCATATCTGGCTTTGGTTGATTTGATCAGGATCCAAAGTTCCCTGTTAAGTTTAGCAAGAGCATTTTTTTTTTTTTGTTTCTGTTTCCATCTGGAGAGTTGCATTTAATTTTTCATGCAATGAGTTTTTTTTCTCGTTACAGAACCTGTGCATATTTGCATTCACCATAGGAGTTTATATTTAAATTTGGAATTGTATTTAATTTGGAGGGGGACAGGTCCACATGTGCATAAAAATTTGGTAGCAAAGGATTTCATATAACAAGTAGGTCAAGTTGGATAAGGACCACTTAGTTTCAGTAGAATAGCCTCGACAGTCTCTGAACACAGAGGTATTGGAGGATGTTACTGGCTTCAGGTGAATGCGACTGTGGTCTCATTTGACCATAGAGGGAGTTACAACTGCATGTCCCTCTGAATAAAGTGTCTAAGGTCATTCACCCCTACATGGACCACTATTAGGTCATAATGACATTTATCATGATGGAGGGTCTAAGAACCTTTGTAACACCCCAAATCCTAGCTCCAGAAAGACAGCCAACTGTCACCCTAGTCATAGCCAGCCTGGTGGGCATAATGTCAGTTAGTCTTACAATAGAGTAACCTATTACTAAAACATTACTGTGGTTTGGTGCAGTCTCAGTGGATGATAAGGGCTTGAAGTCTTAACCCTTGTGACTCTTAAGAGGGTGTGTGAGGGTGGGTGTGCATGTGTGTGCGCGTGTGAGGGTGTGTGTGCATGTGTGTGTGCGCGTGTGAGGGTGGGGGTGTGTGTGTGTGTGTGGGGGGGGGATGTGTGGGGGTGTGTGTGTGAGGGTGTGCGTGCACATGTGTGTGAGGGTGTGCGTGCGTGTGTGAGGATGTGCATGTGCATGTGTGTTTGTGAGGGTGTGTGTGTGTGTGTGTGTGTGTGTGTGTGTGTGTGTGTGTGTGAGAGAGAGAGAGAGAGAGTGTGTGAGAGTGAGTTTGTGTGTTGATGTGTATACTAATGACTGAAGTTTCTTGGTCTTTAGCCTGGGAGGCGTAGGCAGTGTTCTCATTGAATCACTGTGAGGTAGCAACTGAGTGTCTTCGGTAGCTACACTGTCCCCAAATACTTAGTGCTATCAGGATGGCTACAGAAGAGGACACAGCTGACTGAGGTTCCATACTGGCCAGCACATATGAAGAGGTATAGGACAGCTGACTAACATTACATACTGTCCAGTACAGACGACAGGATATAGGAAAGCTGACAGATTCCATACTGCCCAGTACAGGTGAAGGGGTACAGGACAGCTGACAGATTCTATACTGCCCAGTATAGGTGAACAGGTAAAGGATAAGTATAGGTCAGGTTAAGGACAGGAAAACTGACTGAGCTAGAAAACAAAAGTGTTAAGCTAGGATATGGCTAAAGGAGAACAGAATGAGCTGTGACTACTGTAGTTATCACAGTGTGCAAATAAGAGATGTAAAGGTGGCAGAATATGTAAGGTCAATAAGGAAATCAGTAACAGTGGCAAATTCAACTAAATAACTTCACCCAACATGCCAGTGTGGTACCTACCCAGCCTGTAAAGGCAGTGAACAATGGGTAGTCTATCTCAATGGAGCCGGACGCAGTAACGGTAAGAGATACGGGTAATGTAAAGGAGTAGTTTCACGTGCACTAAAAGTATAGCAGTAGCGTAATAAAGATCTGTCACAAAGGTAACCTTGTACTCTAAGTGCAGTACTATAGTAACTCACTAAACACCTGCAACAACTGGAAGGGCCACAAAAGTACCTCACAAAGAGGATCTTAGGCCTTAAACATTTGTCCTATATGGACAGGACTAAAAAAACTCCAGCTATTCTCTGTCTCATATTGCCTACTTAGAGGCAATCTCTGCTTGGCTTACAAAGCCATGTCTGACCCAGCTCTGTTAGAAATGCTACATCTGAAGAAATTCCAATCCCTTCACACCACATGCTCCAGCGACCTCAGCCTCATTACCACAATCAACAGAACATGCTGGAGGGACATGTTCATAACCCAGAGACTGCCCATGCTATGGAATAGACTTCCCATACATGTCAAGCAGAGTTCCTCACAGGCCCTCTTAAAGAGAAATCTTGAGGAGTAGATGGGAAATAGAAAATTCAACCCAGGAATCACTCTAGTGGCTTTACTCGACAAAGGCACTGGGAACTAAGGTTGGGTGGCACAATGGCAGGGTAATCCTATGGGCTAGGTTTGTAATGGCTCCAGGGCCATTAGCCTAGTACACACCTAAGAACCTATAGAGCAGCAGCTTTAAATGCAGTGACGCTATAGCAATCAGAACAAGCAGAGCTCCAATACCAATGATCAAGAAGTGCGGCCAGCTACTTAGGTAAGTACATTTGTTTTGATACACCTTGTATTAGCAAAACTTAATGCCAGTAGTAACAGTACCAAAGCAGCACCTCTGCAGTATTATGTAAACTCAATACCACTACAGTCAGAAAATCAAAACTAAACAGCAATACAATACTAACAAAGAGCAAAAGTGCAATTCTATTTAAACACAACTGCATAACAAAAGTGCTAATTTCAGCAATGTGTCCACGAGAAGAGCCGTTCGTAAGTTAATAGGAGACAGTGATTTCCCTGTATGGAATAAGGCAGTATAAAAATCAATCAGTAGAATAACAAGGCTGTAAAAAAGGTGGCTCTGAAAACAAAGATGAGAGGTCTTTTACCTGTTGTACACTAGGTTCTTTTGTTTGATAACTAACAGGATAAAGCGTGCCAAACTGAGAAAACTTCCTAGTATTTAAAGTCCGTAAGGCCTTTCAGTGTTGGCTGTTTTCAGTATACCTTCAAAAACTTTGTGTAGTTAAAATTTTATCACAGTACTGCGTGAATCCAACACTTCTAACTGTTCACAGCTGAAGGGAAATTTATTTTCCTACTCTGAAAGGAAATTCACACAATTACGAAAACCACTATTTGTGCTAGAATTTTTGTGCTTTTTTGTAAGGCAACAAAAACAGCATGCTTGAGTCTTGCAATCAAACCAAACAGAATTCAAGACAAACACTAAACGTTTAGCAATTTGCATTATTTTCCATCTCAATGCATAGTCACTGTTCTTCAGTTCAAGATCATCATGTTTTTCTGTCCCATGCTTTCACACTGTGCAATCATTTTCATTTGTGAAAAATGTTACTTTTGTTGTAAATTGAAGAATGTGACAAAAATTTAATGAAGGCTTTATTTCAGCATTCCATCGGTACAATTTATTATTCTAGGTGCTTTTTGCCCCCCCACCCCATGATTACGGACCATGAAATCTCCCTCACTTGAATACAAAACCATTTGTTTCAACAGAGTAAACACAGCTATAACCACATAGGTGAGAGCCAGGCAGGGGGTGTCATTCAGGCAGCCATGAATGTTTATCTTGACAGCATGATAGCTATAAGGGCATTTATGATGACCATAATACCACCACCAGGTGAAGATGACTGAACATTTCACTGTATGGCTGACAATGCCTTCTCAAATTTCTGCACACCCTCATCAGTGTCTTCCTGAGCATCTTTTGCATCCTAAATCCTCTCTGTTCTTTTCCAGATCCACCCTACCATGCCCCAAGTAATGATACACATCCTCCCCTGCCAACTCCATTGGTCATCCAAGTAAAGGCACACGCATCCTCCCCTGCCAACTCCATCAGTCATCCAAGTAAAGACACATGCTTCTTCCCCTGCCAACTCCATCACTCATCCAAGTAAAGGCACACCCGCCTCCCCTGCCAACTCCATCCGTCATCCAAGTTGCTAAGTAACCCCGGGTCATCTCAGCCACAGTCAGTGAATCCTCCCTCTGCACTAATGGAGTTGGTGGACATTTCAAAATATTTACCACTATCTTGCAATATACATATTTCTTCAGATAACATTCTAAATGTAATAGCTATTTTTTCTTAAATGACAGATTATATTCATAATGAAAGCTTCCTCTCATATCATCCATCCATTTTCAATACCTGCTTTAGGCAATTTATGATCTTAAGTAACTGGTACCTCTCAATAAGTAATGGGCATAAGGCAGAAAGAAATGCTGGATGGGCCACCACCCTGTCAAAGGACTCAACACACTCCGTTCATGCACTTATGGACATTGCAAACACTGCTGGTTCACTAGCCTTCAAATATCTTTGGGGTGTGGGAGGAAACAAAGCAAAACAAAAACAAAAACAGTCAAATACCCCATAGATACAGGAAAGACATGAAAACTCTTAGAAGACGTATCCAGAGTTACTGCAACCAGAAATCAAGTCGAAGAGCCAAGCAAAGTGAGGATGCAATGTTAGCCATTGTATCACCATGGCATCTCAAAAATTATATGCATTTTTAGTCCTTACCTTGCTCATGGAGGAGTATAGAAAAAAGAATGCTAACATTTTGTAATATAAATATTGAAAATCATGATGCTATGGGTCTGCATTTCATTTTGCCAGTGCAGCCTTATACTTTTCAGTACAGCTACTATATTGAAATTGTTTTGTAACAGTAATTATACAATGATTGGCAATTAATATTCTAAAACGAGCATGCTGATTGACCAGCTCAACCAGTGTGCCCGGTTGTAAATCCCAGACTATACCAATGGAAAAAGGTCCGGTCACCCGGACTTTTTTCCGTTGATATATTGTCAGTTTTTATTTTTACAGTGGTTTTAAAAAAATAAAATATGTAGTCCGGACTCTGGACATACGAGAGACAATATGGAGGGAATACGAGGAAAATCAGGTACGTTATTTAAAATTAAAGACACGTACCTGATTTCCCTTGTATTTTCTCTATTCAGTCTCTCTCCTAACTGCCCCAAACTTTTTTTTTTTTTTTTTTAATTAAAAAACGAAAAACTGAGCAACGGAAATCATTTCTCCGTTGCTTACTTTCCCCAAGCACTGATGTACTGGGTAAGCATAGGAACTCAAGTCCCAAACGCATGCGCAGTATATCAGCTAAATCAACTATGAGATGTCCAGTGGCAGAAGGACAGCAAGCCGCAGTTATACAAAGACATTTAAGAAAAGTATTTTTTTTCTTAAATAATGTCATTGTATAATAGCAATAACCCACGTCAGGGTAATGCTAGACTTACCCACGGTTGGCTTTGTCTGGCCACTCGAGCTTCGCAAGTGACCGAACCACGCCAGCTGTGGGTAAATCTAGCATTACCCACACCGACGTGGGTTATTGCTTAATTGTTCAATGTGTTATTTAACAGACAAAGCCAGAAGGCCTTTTAAGCATCCTGAAAAAGAAATGTTCAGCCAAGGTCATGACCTGTATTAACATTGAATAAAACACTTTCGCTTGAAGGAAATATTAGCATCTTCAGCTTTTACCAGTTTAATTTTTCACCTAAAACATTGTCTTCATTTTTTTGTGTTTGGTTGGAGTTTTGAAGTTATTAGCTGCTTAAGTGGGATTGTCTTCATGTCATTTCGCCGTTAATGAAAGGCACGTGTTGATATTAGAGAACGTCTTATTCTTTGTTTCTCTTTTCCATTTTCAAATGCACATGGTGCTTCTGCAAATGAACAATTTGTTCTTTGATGTGCATCATGAAATATAAATCTGGAACGATACTGAATGGATAGAGTGTATTTGGAAATGCCTTTTACTTAAAAGTTCTGGACGAATACAAGTACATCTAACAGACCACATATTACAGTATACAAGGTAAATAAAATATGATGAGGGTAGTTTCAGGTGAACCATAATAATGTTGTCTTTGTGTTATCACTGTAAACAGACAGTAAATCAGTTATTTTCAATGTGCATTTTATTGACTATGGGACATCTGATGCATGTAACATGCAATAAACAGATACATATTTAGGTCAGAGAAACCCAAGAGAGTAAACTGAAATTTAATTACAATAGCATTTTTCTGAGAACTGCAAACACAGCTTATGTCATGCCCACTTTCAGTTAAGGTACCTTTAAGGAATGGGGTCACACTGAACCAGTGCTGTGATTTTTGGATTAGGGTCATGGGATGGTAAACATTTCCTGTAGCCTAATAAATGCACCACAGCCAGCTGTCAATCATAAGCACTTTTCTGAAAACTGAACTCCTTTTGCAGCTGGAGCAATGAGGCTTCTCTCAGCATGTGTGGGACTACTTGTAGTCTATGTTGTAGCATCCTCCCAGGACTTGTCACACAAGGACATGACAGAGGTATGTCTATGAATTCTGCAAGTATTAAGAAAGCATAGTTCTATCACAGCTTTTTATAAAAGTGAGAAGAATTAAATGGTATATAGGCAAGGGTTTTACTGTTTTGTTAAAAATTAAATTATGCTAAATCCCACCCAGCACAAAGACTAGGTTTTTTTATAATCCCTTATTTATTCTGTCAGTTTCGCATTCTCCTTCATGTGTACATATTGACATGTCATCCACTTTCACTTTCCTAAAACTGTACATCATTTTATTCTTTGTGTAGAAAAATATACAAGTGCAGCTGTTCAGACTTGCTTTCCTCAAAGGTTAATAATGTCAAGCAATTTGTGTTCTTAATATCAAAAGTCCAAACTACAGAGCCTTGAAACAAGTAAATGTAATTGTGCTTCCAATAATTATTTACTCCTTTACTGGGAACACCGCTTTCTATTTATTTCTTGTAGAGTTCCAGTTCACTGATGTAAAACCATCAGGATACCTCTCAGTTGTTCCTGATTTTCAGGAACATCCCTGATTTTGACTCAAATTTTACCTCTGTCCCTCTTAATCCTTGATAAATTTGGTGACTTTTGGAGAAAATGTTGTGAATTACACTTAATTAATAATAATGATAATTAGAGTTATAGATTTTACTTCACAACATGTGTATACATTTGCATTTTCTTATTCTCTCAATATCTCATGTTAACACTAATATTTTAAAAGTGTCCCTGGTTTTTTTTCCTTGATGCTTTCTGCTATTGTCCATGTTTGGTTGAGAGCTATGGCCATCAGCCCCTGACTTGTGAAACGTATTTAATATAAAGTGTGTGATTGCTGGGATATATGGGTAATGGAGTTTTCAGTAAGCTCAGAGATGGTAAATAATGATATGACTGGGTGTAAGGAGTGTAATTCCACACGAAGATTATGTAAAGAATAACTGACCCCTGGCAGAAAATGCATTTACTAGCTTTTTGGGTGTTTTTTTGGCTGTTATTGTACTCGGCAGGTTTGGAGATAAAACTGTGCACACTATGATCCTTCTTTACTACCATTTGCTAATTGTGGCATTCCATACATCAACATGGTTGGGAGGGTAGCCTAATGGTTAAGGTGTTTGCCTTACAAACACAAGGTGCAGGGTTTGAGTCTTACAAGGGATAACTGGCTAGGCTTACAATGGCTCGCAAGGGCAGTTAGCCTAATACCAACCTTTGAACCTATACTGAACTGCTAATTATTGCCAGCAATTAAAGTATTGTGTTTCTGCTGAAATTAAAAACCAGGGTATTACTTTAGTTTAGAATCCGCTATATCTTTTCTAGCAATTAATGGTAAACATTAGTTACCTGGTTAGTGACCCCAGTAAAAACTGTAGCATCCTGTGCTGTAGAGATATAAACAACATACAGCAGGAACAGGTTTGTTCACTTTTTCCATAGTAATACTTTTGTGGAACAAACTGAGACATTGGGACATATACTTATCATAACCACTGTAAGATTTATACGCATGCATGTGGCTCAGATTAAACATTCCCTCGAATCGTCATTTCTTCCTCAGTGATAGAAGAAGCAGCAAGCATAGGTCTTAATTCATTCCCCCCAGTGGAGGTGCCTTGAATTTGTACTCCAGCTTCCAATGGGTGTGACCTGAGCTTTTAAAAAAATGATGTTCATAGCTGCAGAATAAGTGCTACTAGAAAACTGTAGATGGCAAACTATTCAGCACAAAATAATCTTTACATTGGTTGCATTCATTTAATTTTATGTCTTAAAGCTGATTTTATAAGACATAATATATTTGACTTTTGTAATGTTATATAGACAGTTTCTAATATCTCAACCATTTAAGCAACACAAATACTGGCAACAGCATTTTCTTCATACAGCTGTGAGCTTTCATATGATCCTAAGTAGTTCTGTCACTTGATTGTTGAGACAGTTATTACAACACAAATAATGTACAATTAATGCTCAATATCACTTTAGCTGCAACAGTCAGACGTCAAATATCAATACAATAAATAATGTCATGGTATAAGCTTTAACATGAAATCTTATACCTTGCATGTTAGAATGGTTTTGGAATTAACTTAAATATGAACAACTAATTTGACACCTACAGGTGTCAGTAGGCTGGAGATGTCACTAGACTTCAATGAGTTAAAGTTACTTCAGATTTGTAGCAATGGGCATACATCCTAACTAACAATGACTACCAGATGCCATTTCCAATCAACACTTGTTTAGTTGTACAAATGTAGAACCTCGTGCTTAGAACATTTAAAAGGATTATAGAATAAGGAGAATGTCAAAGAACAAGAGGAGGAACAACTGCAGAAAATAAGAGAATATTTGGAAAATATGCATGAGTTTAGAATTAAGAAATGTAAATGCTTCTATTGCCCTCATAAAATCACAGCGTACTCTTTTGTAATGCGTTATCTGCATCAAGACTCACCAGCAACAGTTACATTATATTACTTTCTGCTTACCTCTGGATCATCATTGTTATATTAGTGTTCTGAAATGTTTGCCTCCAAATCACAAAAACACAATGATCCATAACTATCAATTTTCCCACCACCCTTGTCAGTCTTTTATTACAAATACTTTATAATCATGCTTAAAAATTAAAATGGGGCTACATGGAGCTGGGTCTGACAGGTCTTCACCCTATTTAGGTAATACAGCCACAATAGCTTTTTGGTGCTTCCTTCCTTTTAAAATACTATTAAACTCTCAGATCTTTATCACATGTCCTCCCTAATTTCCCACGTTCCACAGAAATACCATCTGTTCCTGAAAACATAACTGTAGAGTGATTTTGCGTCACCATTTTTATCCTCTCTTCGCCTGTCAACTATTAGCTGTTCAGCCTCATCTGCCTCTAATCTTGGCATAATTAAGTCTTCCATAAATATTACCATTTATGCTCTTTCTTGGTTCCAGATTCCTATGCTTTACACATCTTCATAAAATTTCTGAAATCTCTAATATCTCTATAGGATCCCTGGTTATTTTTCTTGTCATAGGCTTCCTAGGTTTTGATAGAACCCTTTCTACTTTCTGTTGCCCAAGTCATTATGTTAAGTACTAATGGCTTTTCTATCCATATTATCTTGGAATGTAAACAACCTTACAGGTATAGACAAAGAAGAGAGTATTGAATTACCTTAAGAAATACAGAGTACAAATAGCAATGCTGCAAGAGGCACATTTGAAAATAAATTACTACATGAATTCAACAAAACAGATTTTTGGATGGATATTAAGCAGAATATCATTGACAAAGGAAAAGGAGAGTAAATAATACCGATTGCTAGATAGGCTCCAGTAGTGATAGAAGAGGAAAAAAGAAAGTCACATTTGTGGTAGTAAGGGGCTATTGGCACAAGAGGGTAGTTATACTGGCATGTATTTATATTCCACGAAAAACTGCTATTATGGAGCTTAAGAAAATTTGGGGAGAAATAATCTGTTTACTACTACTTAAAGGTGGGTGGACTTGAACCTTTTTTGTAATAGTAAACATATCAGGGGAACCTTGAAGGGAAAATATAACCAAAGAGAATAGACTTCTTAAGGCATTTATGAAAATATTTGATATGGAAGACTAATTCTATTGTAGGAACTCAGAATTTACACATTATTCCAAGGTAAAATAATTGTGCTAGACTTGATAGAAGTTATATTTCATAGGAGCATGTGCATTTAGTCAAAAGCTTCAGTATGCATTCAATAACTATTTTGGACTATGCCACAATAAAAACTTGATAGAAATGCAAGGTAATGAAGAAAAAAAATGAGACTTGGCACCTTCTCACTTATCTGTTAAAAAGAAAGGAAATTAAAGAATGGGGTAGTGGAAATGATTTGAGAGTTAATAGGGAAGACAAATTTCTTCAGAAGTGACAGCTACAGAATGGTATAAAATGAAAATGGAGTTTAAAAACAGGATACTGCAGTGTTTGTATTTTCTCTTTTTTTTTTAAGAGTATCCTTAACAGCAATGTTGTCCGCTAGAAGGAAGGAAATTAATTTAATTGTACCATGTATATTTTAACTGTATTTGCATCAAAAATGCAAAATTGTACCAAACTGCAGCAATAAAGTAGGTGAGATATACATTGGATAATGCAAAGTTAATACAAAAGGGTAAGCTCTTAAAACGGACTACCCAGTGAATGTTTTGCTGGTAGTGGCACACTTGTTAGTCATCACCATCACTATGACATAAAATGGAGGAATGACATTAACTTCATCATATTACCTTCGGCCTGTCCTCACAGCTGACTTGTAAGGTCCCTATCCTCTCTTCCAGTAGATGCTTCTATGCATGCATGTATGTTGATTTGTCACTATGGTAATTACAAATATTTAAATGTACCTCTCCAACCATACCAAATTCCTCAGTATTTCCTAGTTTTCAGGGCAAAATAATGGGGTGCCATGAATTCCCACATGGCCCCTTCAAATCCAGATTTTAGATGACTGTCCCCCACTTTAAATCAAGTCATTAACTGTGCCCCAAGCTCTTGTCTCAGATTTTTTAAATGAAAAAGCTGTGCAAGAGAAAAGGGACATCAGAAACAGAGAAAGTAAGTGTGTGTGTGTCCAGTAGTGCATGTATGCCAGAGTTTGCAAATGCGTGTATGTGGCTGTATGCTACTGCATGTATATATGTTAGTGTGAGTGGTATGCGAGTGTATGAGTACGTGTGTGTATATGATTGAACACAAGAGTATGTGAAAGAGAACAGATTATGATGGTTTGGGCACATGTGTAGAAAAGCAGAAGACAATTTGATGAGGAAGATTTGGGACAGACAGGAATAAGGTAAGAGGAAGCGAGGACATCCAGCAAAGAGGTGGATGGAGGGTGTGAAAGACAGTCGGGCATGAGTGTTGAAGAAGGCAGGAGTGTGGCACTGAATTGAGAGAGTTGGCTACAGTTAACATGATACCCCGACCCCATGTAGAAAAAATGGGAAAAGGGGGGCTGATGATGTGCACAAGTACGCGTGTGTGTGTGTGTGTGTGTGTGTGTATATGTGTATATATATATATATATATATATATATATATATATATATATATATATATATATATATATAGAGTGAGAGTGCGAGGGAGTGCCTGTATGCGAGTATGCGTGGGCATACACGAGTGTGTAGACGCTTCAGAATTAGACTCCTACATAAGGGAGGTTACTCCAGAGAACATTATTTTATTTTAAAGCATATATACCTCTCAACTGTACATATTTTAATTTTAAACCATTAATATACCTCTCAAATGTACAGATTTTTGCAGAATTTTGCCTCATTTTTTTGGTCTGTTCTCAAAAAGTGTGGTTTTCTGGCAAATCACTGAAGACTGAAATTCCTAAATAATGACATGCATTTGAGTTTCAGACTTAATTTCCTTCAGAAAATGCATACCAACACAAATCCTGTTATTCTAACAACTTTAGGTTTATAAGAGGGATATTTAAAATCTGTCCCACCATTATTTACTCTAGCTAGATTTCTTGCCCTAAGAGGCCGAGAGGTATTTACAGCTATTCAGGGAAGATAACTATTCATTTTATTGCAATATCCCTTTCTTCAGTTAAAAGAAAAGCTGCCAATATAAAATTCAGCAAATATTATTCAACAAATGCATTTATTTATTTTATGTATCTTTGTTTAAAGTCCCACTAGAACATTTCCAGTGGATGCCTGGGGGAAGAAGCTCCATTTGCTTACATTGCATTATAAGAAGGTCTAGTTGAACAGACAGTAGCTAAATTTATATTTACATTTATACACACACAGTTGTTACAGTTATGCATTCTAAGATTTTACAGACGTGGAAGTTACTAAAGAGAAAATCCACATTTAACTTAGTGGACTGTACAGGCAGCAGTTATGTATAAAAAGTGTTTTGTCATTTCAGTGAGAAGCTGAGAGTATGTATTTGGAGAGTATCGTATGGTGAACACAAAGTCTTAACCTTGTGATGAGCATGTACAGGACCAGGATCAGTTAAGATGTTGTTTAAGCAGTGGCTTCAAACTACTGAGTTTGTCAGTTTTATTTGTGTGTGGATAGCATTCCAGAGTTTAGCAACATATTGGGAGTACAGAGAGTCTCCTGCAACATTTAACCAGTTTGTAAGTAATAAGAATTTAATAGAGTGTAGGTCCCCTGCTGGACAGTAGGGCAGTAATAAATTTTGTAGTGCAGGGCCATTTTCTAGATGATGAATGAGTTTGTGTGTTGTAGTTAGTTGTGAGTATGTTAGGTAGTTGTGCAGTTCAAGCCAGTTTAATTTCTTTGAGCTATGACAATGGATCCTATGAGACAGACTGGTGGCAAATTTAGCTATTTTATTTTAGCAGGAGTCACTTCTGTGCAAATTCATCCTATCAGGAAGCCAGCTCTTTTTTCACTGTGAAGCAGCAACTTCAAATAATTCTAATAAGCCATGCATGGGAGGGGTGATGGTTTTGACCACAAAAAACATTTTGGCATGTTTAGTTCTGCTCAGACAACACATTTTTTTCTGAGTAACTGTCATTATTCTGTTACATCTCAATTATCATTACACAATTCTTAGCTAGTAGAAGTTATTAATTTTTTTATATAAATGTATTTTTGCCCAAGTCTTAAATAATAATTCATTAAAGGTGCTTACCACCATAGCAGGCTGGTAATTCGCCTCAGATGCAGGTGAGAGAGACTGCTGTGGCCAAGCTGGTTCCTCAGACCACTATTATACCTCTCAACCTCCTAACGAAATCTGGATAAAGCCTCCGCTGAAAAAGAACACGTGTCCAGTCAGACTTTTCCAGTAACCAAATGTAAAATAAATAAATAATGGTGGGGCGAGGACCCAAAAGTAGGGACAGACTTTTAAATATTGTTCGTATAAACTTAGAATGTTGTTAGAAAAACAGGTTTTGTGTTAGCTTGTTTTTATTTTTTTTTCTGAAGGAGATTTATTGATTGACATTTGATTACTGGCAAAGTCTAAATGGGTAGAAGTCCATTTTCAGAGAAGGCCTTAGAGGAAAAGTGCCAAATTATTACATAACATTTTAATAACAATTTTACAATCTTCAAAAATAAAACAAAAGCATCTGTAGTTTAAATAATTATAACAAATTAGACAAAGATATAATATCAAAACATTGGTTAAGAATAGATACAAGCTATATGACAATCATTTAATATTTAGAGAAATTTTAGTTTGTAGAGAAAGAATCACCATTTGAAGTGAAGGGGAAAATAGGGTTATGCAATATTTAGAGAGAAAGTCAGGGAAGAGAATGTGATAGCAGTAAGAAAGCAAGTGAAGAAGGGAGAGTAAGGAGATATTGAGAATGAAAATGTATTTGTTCATATTTAGGAATATAATTTATCCTAGTTTGGAGCAAGAATAGAGCCAGATTTTAGCTATTAAGTCTTTCATGGTGGTTTTGAAAGATGGGAGGGTAGAGACCTGATGGATACAGGTAAGGAGTTCCAGGCCTTAGCAACCTTGCATGAGTACAGATAATACTCGGCAGATTTGCAATGTTTGTAGACCAGCAGGTGTTTTTGGTCACTGGACTGCATTGACCGACTGGAACATAATTGTGCAAAATACTTTTTTAATGCTGGACAGGAAGATGGATGTTGGATAATTAGTTAATATTTTGTAATTTTTGTTACATTTCACGGTGTTATTTAATATTAGTGTAGCAATTACTTCCTTTTATAAAAATAAAATTTGCATTTCAGTTTTATACAAGTTCAAATTCAGACACAAGTTCATGTGTTCATATAAATAAAACACAATTCTGGTTATATATTGTGTTAATACTTTGTCTGTTCTTCAATTTGCATTTTGAATGCTGTATCCCACAATTCTATGGGTGTGTTTGGGGTTACATAATTATGCATGTACATTTTATGTTAATCAGTGTCCACATTTTTGGACAGTTGGACCTACTTTTCATGGGCCTCTGTCCAAATTTTTGACAATTCTAGGTTGAAAGGTATGACACTGATTGCCCTTAAAAAATCTTGGTAGTATGAAACTAGAAAAGGCAAACTAGTAACAAGTACTAGCGACAAAACTGAGGGTCATGCTGTTCAATGCTAGGAGTTTAAACCTCAAAATGCACTCTCTCGAGGCACTCCTCAATATGGAGAACATCGATATCTGTGCAGTAACGGAGATCATGAGTCAAGGCTCAAGACAGCACCACCAGCGACTCCAGGCTACAACTCATACCACACATTTTGGCTGCAAAACCCGGAGTGAAATACAATGGGAGGAGGCATATCCATATTCATCAAGGATAACCACACCTCCAGACTGGTTGCAAAGTATGAGGTCTCGAAGATCATCCAAGTGCTACTGACAATGGGCAAAACTGCAATCCAGATTGTAGCTTGCTACAGATCACCATCCCTGCCCCAGGACACTCACTCCTTGTTCCTCAAGGTACTGGAAAACATGAGGGTCCAACCGAACACCCTTATACTAGGTGATTTAAATTACCCAAACATCAACTGGGAAAAAACAAGTGGGTTGTCCTGTGTCAGGCAGCCCCCTGCAGTCGGTCGATTCAAAAGTCGGTCGACCTCGGGCTGATGTCGCTCCACCCGGCGTGTCACTGTTGAGTCGACATCACTCCATGACATAAGTACTAATACCTTTGCTCAGTGCTTTCTGGAATACATAAACTCAAATGCCCTGGAACAGCTTATAAACACCCCCACAAGAGATAACAATATACTGGACCTGGTCATCACCAACATGGGCGACAAATGCTCCACACCTGTGGTAAATTCCTCATGGTCAGATCAGACCATAAACTCATCACCCTAGATATCCACATGCCACCCTCAAAACCACGGTGAAAAACTTGAAAAACTTCTCCAATGCGAACTTTATACTACTCAAGACAGAGGTGGCAAACTTTGTTACTCCCACACAGAATTGTCAATATCATTGAATCTGCTATATCCTACACAAAAGCACTCTACAAGCACCTACATGAGTGCATGCATCGTGCTATCCCAAACCAGACCAAGACCCACTCCTAAAAAAAGAAGAAACCAGTCTGGTGGACCCCGGCCATAAATAAGCTCTATAATAGAAGGAAGAAATTATTACAAACAAAGAGTAAAAACCCAGGAGTGGAGGGGCTCCCTGACCAACCTTAGCAAAAAGCTAAGAACCCTCATAAAAACCTCTAAGGTGAACTTGGAAAGAAAAATCGCAAGAGACACCAAAGACAACCACAAAGTATTTTTTTAGCTATGTCAAAAACCTAAATAGCAACTCTCAGATCTGCTCTGAGCTAGAGCATAATGGGTCAAAGTTCACGGAACCAACGGATATCGCCAATATATTGGCAGATAGGCTCAGCGCAAACTTCACCCCACCCTCACCCCCTAAAGGGCCCATATCCATACCAGAAGATTGTGCTGCCCCTAAAATCAGACACCCAGGTGAAAACAGCACTCTCCAAAGCAAAAAACACAGCATCCATGGTACCAGACAGCATCCCAGGCTGCATGTTACATGAACTCCAAAACAAATTGATTCCTCGCCTTAGTACCATGTTCAACCACAGCCTCACCTCAGGCTATGTGCCCACAGAGTGGCGCACGGTAACAGTTATCCCACTCCACAAAGGGAAGTGCCGCCACTGACCCTGGGAACTACCGCCCCATCAGCCTGACGAGCCTCGTCTGCAAGACCATAGAGTACATCATCATGGAACTCAATGACATTGGGAACCTACAAACCCTAGCCCCCACCCATTTTGGGTTCGTAAAGGAAGGTCATGTCTCCTAAATCTGGTTGACTTTTTCGAAATGGTCACTAAAGCAATAGATGAGGGAAAGGTGGTTCACACAGCCTACCTTGATCTTGCAAAGGCCTTCGATACCATTCCTCACTCGGGAATTATAGACAAACTCACCAACCTAAATATAAACCCTTACGTTACAAGATGGGTTGCTAACTGGCTCATGGATACAACCCATTCAGTGGGAATAGGAAACGCTAGATCAGACTCCAAACCTGCGACTACTGGAGTACCACAGGATTCAGTCTTGGGACCCCTCCTGTTCGGTATCTACTTCTCTGTGAACTTTGCTAGCCACAGTCCATCTGTGTTTACTTGTACCTCAGACAACTGCAAACTGGTGCTGTAATTGAGACTCCTACTGATGTAGACATCCTTCAAAAGGGTCTCAGACAAAATCATGGCCTCAAGCTAAATGCCAAAAAGTGCATTGTCATCCCTTTTGGGAAAAAATAAGTACCTATGAATTACAACATTGGTGGCCCACTAACACAGAGTGTGATAACAGGCCTAGAGACTCAGGTGGATAGTAACCTCTCCTTCGATAACCGCATCGCTAAAATGGTTAGAAAATCCTTCTACATGGCCCACCTTATCACAAAGGGGTTTGCATGTAGGAATAAGGAAGTTATTGTCCCCCTCTACTCATCACTCAGACCCATTATTGAATGTAATTGCCTCATTCGGGATGTATCTTACAAGACATCTGCAACAACTGGAGAGGCCTCAAAAGTACCTCACAGGGAGAGGAACGGGCCTTAAACAGATGCCCTACACAATGAGGCTAAAAAAACTCAAACTGTACTCTGTCGCGTACCGGCTACTCAGAGGTGATCTCTGCCTGACATACAAGGCTATGTCAAACCCCGAATTGCTAGAAATGCTCCACGTAAGGAAAATCCAGTCCACCAGAGCTACACTCTCAAGGGACATAAACCTGACAACAACAAACAGGACTTGTTGGAGAGACAGATTCGTATCCCAGAGACTCCCCTTGCTCTGGAATAAGGTCCCCATATATGTGAGGCAGTACGCCTCATTAGCGCTCTTCAAGAGGAATCTTGTTTTGTGAGTGGGAAACAGGAAATTCACCCTGGGAATCACCTCTGTGGCCCTGTTCGACAGAGGCGCAGGTAACTAAACCACATGGGAGGGAGGCGAAAGCAGAAACATTTTGGCTAGGCTTAATTATGCCCTAGGGCCAAATAGCTTAGTATCTGCCTATGAACTTATGAACTTATATAAGTTAAGAAATACAGCATTCCTGCTAACATGTACATTTGTAATACATGTATACTTTAATAACTTCCTGCTAACATGTACATCCTGTTTGTTGTACTGGTCAGGCTGTTACAATAAGTTGCCAGCTACATTCAGTTCATATTTTAGTATTTTTAAATTCTTTGTTTTACAAACATACATTTCATTATTGCCAACTTGCAGCCTACATAATGATGTGACTGCTGTTATCAGATGTTCTTTGCATTTTCAGATTGAAGGACAGTGGTGTGGCGTCAGGGTAGCTTCTAATATGAATTGGTTTGATAAGAAAAAGGATGATATAGATATGTGCAAAGCACAATTTAAAATCACATCATCTGGAGATATAAAGGAGACAAAATGGTCTACAAGGTAAGTGGACTACAAATGATCACCTTATTGCATTCGGATTACTTTATTCGTTAGTATCCCAGTTAATGTACTGTAACTACTTGACAAGCGAGTGGCAAAGTAGTCAACACTGGTGTGTAACTGTGCTTAGGTCTCCAGTTCAGTCCTTGCCTAGACTGCTTTCCATGTCTTCCCTGTACTTGTTTTTTGCTGACTGCACTAGTTGTTTTAATTTATATATTTGAGATAAAAATGAGTAACAAGGTCACACAGACAAACTAATCAGTAAAAACAAGGAAAAAATTAGCCAAGCTAGACTTTCCACTGTGTGATTCCTTAAAACCTCTTGCATTAGAGCTAACATGGGATATATGCCAATGACCATTTAATGACATAAGCTGCTTTAGCTATATGGCAGTTCTCAATGTCCATGACTTTTTTTTACCTTTTTACATTTATGGACAAATTCAGACTAATAAAGCCAAGCCCCACTAGCTGTGGACATGCGTGTTTCAGCCTTATGGCTTTGTCAGCACAACATAAGTGGAATGTTTGGCTAACATTTGGAAACACAGGGTTGTCATATCCAGCTGGTGCCCATAACTATTAGGGTGTCTGCAAAATATCCCAACTAACAAGGAGTAACAAGGTCACGCAGACAAACCAAACTAAGAAAAATCTAACCAAGCTAGACTGTCATCTGAAATATATAGCACAGATAATTTGATAAGTGTGTGTCTGTGTACACGTCATTCAGGATTATTTTCATTTGCTTGTACTTTGACTGCTGGGAAGGATTTAGCTCCTCCTTGATCCTGTACTGGGTTAAGCAGGTTACCGAATAATGAATGGATAACTCCCAAGGGTATAGAGAAAACAGAGGTGCCTTTTAGGAACTAGAAACAGTTTTATCACTAATAAATGAATGGAATAGTTTTATTCAGTAAACCCTACCTAAAATCATCCATGTGTGATATAGAAAAGACGATTTGCATTAGAATTATTTTAAGTGATACTCAAGCATAATTACGTAAACAGCTCAACATCTGGTAGCTAAAATTTGCAGCCATTATCCTTTCTGAAATTTCATTATAATGGAGATGGGGGCTTTGTGATCAGACAAGGAAAAAATGCAAACCTTATTATAAGAAAGTTATGGATGTCAAAAACTTTAACTGTAGAGCAAAGAGGAACCTTGATGTCCATGTCAAGAACATGCAACTACTTAGTTACAAGTGTAGACAGAGAATTACAGTTTTGTAGCACATCCATTCACTGCACTGCTGACTACAGAAAAGTAAAGTGTCCGAGCATGCAGAGTTTATCTTTGAAAGCAGTTGAACACTTTGCACTGCTAAACACAAAGCAGCCAGAAGCTAAGTGACTCTCTGATGGGCTAACAGCTTTAAAGCTGTTGAGCACTTCAGTCTGCCTTTTAATGGATGACAGCAAAGCTGTTTTAGTTTCCCACCACTGTTCTGTGGTGACTACTCTGCATGGTATATGATACAAAACTATAACTTATCAGGTCTGAAAGCCATGCATACCAATAACTTGTTATTCACCTCTATCAGAGAGGTGCATAACAGCACCGTCTTACACCTGATTTTAGATCACACTGTGTGCCTTGCACTATCATGTAATTATGCAGCAGGAATTCAAGTGGTGATGTACATGGTTAGGGCACTGCCCAATCCACATTCCAACATCTACAACAAAAATGGGGGGGGGGGGGGGTGTCCTCAGTCTTTCATGCAAAATGTTTAATACAAAATGAGCAGCTCAGTGAATATTGGTCTGGTCACTGTCACTGTTTTACATAGAAAACAGTCTGAGTAACAGTTACTTTTTATTAGTGTTGCATGACATATGCTTATAGTTCATGCCACTAACCCTATGCCATGGGGTATGATTTGTTTCCACATTCAAACATGCGCTCATAAATAGTTTAATGGAATGTTAGTTTGCAAAGCAGGGCAGTGCTGTGTACCTTATATACATATAATGCACAGCATGCTCAGGAGAGACTTCAGCATCAACACTGTGGGCCATAAATCAGAAAAGCATAACAGACCTTTAGTGAAAACTTCCACGATTGAAAGAACTACAACACAGAGACACCAAGCACTTCATTTAATAAAATTATTAGTGCCTTTGCTCTCAGTACTTCCTTAGACTAGTACTGTGGGCACACAGGCTTCCCCTCTGCACCTTGGACATGAATGACATAACCATGCACAGCAAGTAACATAGCTGGTATTTGTTAAAACTGGTCTCTGTAGATATATGTATACATTGTAACTGTGTCATATTGTTTTATTCCTATTACAATTCTTAATATTTAACCTTTTGAATTGCTGTTAAGCTTTATATTGAAATATCTGCTGTTTTATTACTATTTTTAATTTGTTTGATATCTTACAGTATTTCTTGAGGCTTCCCCCCTCAGGACTCCGCTGAAAATGGGCCATGGACCAGTTGGACTATCCTGGTGAACAAAATATAAATAAATAAAATAAATAACAGCATTCAAGGGGTCAGTAGTCTACAGCGGTGACCACTAAGGATAGGTTAGGTGCACTGTAGAAACCTACAGAACTACATTGTTGTCACTCTACCTCCTCCGACAAGCTAGCTGCTCATCTGCATTTTACATGAATTGTAAGATCTATAATGTGTTGCAAACTACAATTAAAGCATGGATTCCTACCATGTTACAGTCCTGGCAAGTTGGAAGAATGTATTGTGCTGAAGTGATGTCAAAGTCATGTCATGCATATCAGCTGATTTCTGAAGGTACTGCTTTACATCTGTAGTGGCAGAACAATATGGGCAGCAGTCTGATATACCATTTTATGCAGATTCTCCTTGTATCGTGTTTGTGTCTGTGCATGTGTGTGTGCATCTGTTTCTCTCAGTGTACGTGCTTAACTGCTACATTGGGATAATTCATGTATATAGTGCTGCACCTCCGTGGAAATTGCAAGCTATTTATCCATAGGTATAAAAATGTACAAGCACAGGAATCTGTCTAGTTCTAACCTCACCAACACAATTAAAAAAACAAAAACCAGAGAAACTAATGGTCTTAAAACTTTGCTAATGAGCTCAGTCACAATAATTCTGAAAAAGATCAGGAAACCCAGGTAGCATTCCAAAGCAACAAGCGATCTTCAGTAACAAAAATCAGAAATATTTTTATTAAACAGATCAGCTTTTATACACTTAGAAGTAGGTGTGGGAAAATATACGTATTGTTTAATTTTAAACCGACCTATTCAAGGTAAACAACATAAACAGGGCTATAAAAGTACATTTTACAACAAGTACCCACCCCACACACTACTAGTAATTAGATCAAACTAAATCCTAGTTAGGGAAAACACTACCTATTTGCAACCCACATTCCCAAATCAGGTATTAAGAAAAGCATAACATACACACAAGACTTTTAACTAAAAGCACTTTTGGTTAACTAATGCAATAAAGCCTTCATCAGGTCTCTAACAACTAAAATCATATACACAGGTAGATAAGTAAAAAAAAAGTTAACTAGATTGATACAAGAAAATACAGCTAACTAACCATAAACGTTATCTAACTATATCACCATAAATATATATATATATATATATATATATATATATATATATATATATGTGTCCAATAATATCTAATATGTATCAGTGTGCATAAAAACTAAATAAGCTCAGAAAAAAATTAGAAAATATTTTTTTACAGCTCAGAGAAAATGTCAGCGCTTTGCAGTTGGAAATAAAAAAAAATCTGCCATGACAGTTTTCATGTTTACAGCCCAAAAACATGTTTATTCAATGAAAACCAGTAGAAAAAAGCACACAAAAAAATAGAAAACAGTGAATGAAGTAAACTAGTAATGTATAAAAGTATGCAGATGTGTGCCTGCACCAGTTTGCTAAACGGGGAAATTATACCAATACTTCATGGTAATAGCATGAGAAAATGTGTATTTTGAATCTACTGTTTAAAACTCTGGTGTGATGCAAGAGTGTAGTAAATCTAATCAGGGCAGAACTGAGGTTAAAGCAACTAAACATATATACATTTATACACATACTACACACCATATTTTATTTTTTAGTATGTTTTGGTACCTTTAGTACATAAAAAATATTTCCTCAAAAATCAAAGGTACCAACACATACTAGAAAAATAAAATCTGTCCATATCTTTCCCTCCTTAGATTCCTGCTAACTTACCAACCTTATTCTTCACCTTCCCCATCTCCTATTTTATCCTCGTTGTACAATTTAACTTCTAAGCCTTAACACTATGTTGCATTTATTCTAGTCGTTTCATGTTGTACTCATTACTAGTAAATATGTGCATTTCATGTACACAAAAGTAATTGGAATAGTATACAGCATTGTAGACAAAAATGCAGAGGCAGCATACATCACTATTCACACTGTACTTCTCTATTCTGCGTGTTTTATATTAAATGCTGCTGTTTAACTGCACACATTGTATTTGTGCTCTGTCTGCTGTTACTACTTCGCTAGTAACCCAGAGTGAGCCTGCAATCAGTCACTCGACAAATACTCTACCCCAATAAATAAAACTACAATAAAATACTCCTCTCCAATATTGACAGTGGTATTTATTAAATACTTTTCAGGCATAGTATAACTAATCTTCAGCCATGAGTGCATTGATATGTGAATTATGCAGCTCATAGGTTCATTCTAGGCTATCTGCCCTAGGGCATTTATAAGCCTAGTCAGAGTGTGTTTGGCTTTCGCCAACCATTTTAAATTAATTTTGCTATGCCCTTTTTCGAGGTTAGTATACTGTGCCTCTGTCTAACAGTGACACAGAAGTGATACCCGGGGTAAACCTACGATCTCCCATCCACTCATCAAGATTCCTCTTGGAGAGTCAGTGAGGGACTCTGCCTAACCTGGACTGGGATTTTATTCCAGAGTGAAGGGAGCCTCTGGGTTATGAATCTGTCACTCCAGCATGTCCTATTTATTTCAGTGCTGAGGTTCAAGTCTCTCAAGCACGTAGCTTGATGGAATTTGGATTTTCTGTGGTGCAGCATGTCCATTAATTCTGGGTTGGACATGGCTTTATACGTCAGGCACAGATCGCCTCGGAGCAGGCGGTATGCCACTGAGTAGAGCTGGAGTTTCTTTAACTGGGCAGCATATGGCATCTGTTTGAGCCCTTTGATCCTCTTGGTGAGGTACTTTTGGGGTCTTTCCAGTTGCTGCAGGTGTCTAGTAAGGTACATCCCAAAAGGGGCATTGTACTCAATTATGGGCCTGATGAGGGATGAGTAAAGAGGCACGATGACCTCCCCTGATCTAGATGCGAATCCCTTCATGATTTGGTGGGCTATATAAAATCTTTTTCTAACCACTGGCCACGTGGTTGTCAAATGAGAGACTGCTATCAACTTGGATCCCCAGGTCCCTAATTACTTCTTCTGTACTTAATGGATTACCACCTGTGTGGTAATTTGTGGGCACTTTGCTTTTGCCAAAGGGGATGACTATACACTTTTTGGCGTTTAGCTTGAGGCCATGGATCTGGCACCAGTTGTCTGTTTCTATGAGGCCCTTTTGGAGGATGCTTGTGTCAGCTGGAGAGTCGATTATGGCACCCAGTTTGCAGTCATCTGTGAACTTGGTCAGCCACAGTCCTTCCGTGTTTGCCTGTACCTCCAAGAAATATATACCGAACAAGAGAGGTCCCACGACTGAGCCTTGTGGGATGCTACTTGTAACTGGTTTGGAGTCTGACATGGCTCCAGCAATTCTAACCATGTGGGTTCTTGTCCTTGAGAGAGTTTGTAACCCAACTAGTGACATAGGGGGTTTATATTTAAGCTGGTGAGCTTATCTATAATGCCCGAGTGGGGTATTGTATCGAAGGCTTTTGTGAGGTCTAGGTAGGCTGTGTGGACCACCCTTCCCCTCATCAATGGCCTTGGTGACTGTTTCAAAGAAATTGACCAGGTTTTAAGAGGCGGGATTCTGCCCTTAAAGCTGAACTGGGTAGGATCCAGTGTCTGTAGGTCCCCAATATCTTTATTTATGAGGTCCATGATGATCCTTTCCATAGCTTTGCAGACCAAGCTAGTCAGGCTTATGGGGCGATAGTTTCCAGGATCCGTTGAGGCACCACCTTTGTGGAGAGGGACCACTGTTGCTGTACGCCACTCTTTGGGTCTGAGACTGAACAGTAATTTTATGTTTGGGTTTAGCTCTTCTTGGAGTTCATGTAGGACGCAGCCCGGGACACCATCTGGTCCCACTGATGCTGTGTTTTTTGCTTTGGAAAGGGCAGCTCTTACCTGAGCATCTGAGATGTCAGGGGGGCAGCACTCTGCTGGGATAGATATTCACCCTTTTGGTGGGGAGGGGGGGAGAAGTTTGTGCTGAACCTGTTAGCTAGGATGTTGGCAATATCTGTGGGTTTGGTGTATTTTTTGTCATTTTTGACCAATTCTGAGCATATCTGGGAATTCCCACCCAGGTTCCTAACGTAACTACAGAAAGCCTTGTGATTATCCTTAGTGTCTGTGCAATTTTTCTCTCGAAGCTGGCCTTAGACGATTTTATGAGTGCCCGTAGTTTTTTGCTAATACTGATCAGAGATGCCTTCCCTTTTTGGGATTTTGCTCTATCATGTAGTAGCTTCCTCCTTCTATTGTATGGTTTGTTTATGGCTGGGGTCCACTTGCTCAATTTCTTGGTGTACAGTAAATGTAGTTTGCGCAGCAGTCTTACATAGTTTTCTTGGAATCGCTCACTGACATTTTTCCTTTTTTTTTTTTTAAAAACAATGCTCTGGCCCCAAGCCGTACACAGCATCTCTGAATCACACACACAAAAAATACCTTGATAGTCCCAATCACAACTCTGTTAGGCAGTATTAATTGTCTGCATGTCAAAGGACCATCTATTTCAAATAACCAGACCATATACATAAAATATATAAGCAGCATTGGTGTAATAGAACAGGTGGACTGTGGCATCTGTCCATGAACTGTGGTTTCCTGTTAATTTCATTTCTAAGGCACTCCTCTTTAATAACAAAACTGTTTTAATGATTGAGGGGGGCTAAGCAGTCACTAGGCGCCCAAATGATAATACTTTTATGATAGTAATATCAAAGGACAATTCAGTATGAAAAAGTGCTTTACAAAATTAGCACACATCGGAATGAAGTTCTTGATGTGAACTCCTGCTTGCCCACCAGACACTTACTACACTAGAATATAATGGAATAGTTAAAATATATCAAAATTTAATACACATTTTATTAGCAATGCCTTAGCAAGGAGTAAACGGATGAACAATTCAACGCCGTGCATAACACAGTTACACAAATCACTAGACTGCTGTTGCCTATACATGTATCACGTATCCCATGACCTGTAATTAATGCACACTTTTAGGAAATAAGGCAATTTTAGAAAAAAATGACCTACAAAAAATGAGAGGAAGTTGGGGAGATGGTTTAAACTTATAGGGTGTTAATAAGATGCTTCCTGTAGCCCATGGGTTTGATTCCTGCATCCTGCATCTGCCTACTGTAGGACTCTAAACAGGTCACTTAACCAGACACTGCTTGAAGGAAACTGGGCTACGCTCTTCAATGGTCACTTTAATTTCATATCTAGTAACTACCTATTATTGTTTCTGTTAGTCCCTCAAAACAACAGAAATCATTTACTAAATCTATACTGCATATTACTAAATATAAATCCAACCATAAAATACAAGTGTGGGTTATCAACCGATTTGATCATAATTAAAATGTAAAAGGAACTATCAGACTGATTGGTATACTTAAACGGCAAAGAAAACTAATAGCACACAAAACATTCTTCAGATATTTAAAACATTGTTTTTGAGCTACAAGTTAAAACAGTCTAGCACCTTTGCACGAACTACGAGCAGTTCAGACTATAAATTGATTTGAACACATCAAAATAAATCAGTCACTGAATAAAACTCACAGATGTGTATTTTGAACTTAACCATTTAAATTTCTGTTATGATGCAAGAGTGTACTAAATCTAATCAAAGGAGAACTGAGCTTAAAGTAACTAAACATATATACATTTATACACAATGTTTTAGTATGTTTTGGTACCTTTAGTACATAAAAAATATTTCCTCAAAAATTGAAGGGCAGGCTGGGCTCATTAACCTTGGTTGGCAGCCAACCTAGGAGAAGGTAAAATCAGACTCCAAACCTGGACAGACGGAGCTTATTAACCTTGTCAGTCAATCTAGGGGAAGGTAACTCTACTTCAAACTCAAAATCTGGCCATTGGATGATGGCTGTGCTGGCTTGTGGACATCTTCAGAAGAAGAAAAGGCTATGGGAGTAAACAGACACAAAAATCCAAAGTAGAGCCCCTAAGCCAGCTGGTTATCAACTCTGATTTTCTTGTAGCAGGTCCTGCAGCCAAGCTGATTCCAAATGCATCACTTTGCATTCCTTTAGACCACATCAGGAGGCCAAGAGGGGAGATCCTGTCGACTGGGCATCTTGGGATCTCCATATACTACGCCCAGGCTTGCACCCTGGAGTGTGTCAGAAACAACAAGGGAGACAGCAGTTAGGAGTTGTGAGTGGCATAAGCTCAGACACTAAGAGGTGCCTCCAATGCTGGAAGGGACCATCAAAGTCCCACTGGTCAGCTATCACCCACTTCAAGCTGGACAGCTCCCAGCCAGTAAGATGCTACCCCCCCCACCCCACCCCACCCACAGTCTACCAGCTTCAATGGGTGCTTGGAGATCAGGTAAATATTGAAGAGAAGACTGTAAAATCCTGCACCAGGAAGTGAAAAAAAGAAAAGTAAACTACCAATATTGCAAATGGCAAGCTGAAATGTCAGGATAGTATGCCCTGGCCTCTGATTACCTTCACTAGGTGGACGACTCCAGGAAAACAGCCATCATCAATCATGAACTCAAGAGGTTCCATATCAATATTGCTGAGCAGCAGGAGATCAGACTTCCAGCAAATGGTAGCCTCAGAGAACAGGACTACACGTTCTTCTGGCAGGAGAAGCATCCAGAGGAGCAGCGATTGCATGGAGTCAGTTTTGCAGTGAGAAATTCCCTGCTGTCTTCAATCAAACCACCATCACAAAATCACAGCTCAAATCCCCTCTCTCCCACCTCTCAACATCTTCAGGTCCAGTGACCATCCTAAGAGTTTACACTCCCACACTCTGCTCTTTAGCAGAGGCAAACGACAAGGTTTACATGGAGCTTGAGACCACTATCAGAGGGATACCTACCACAATGCCTGTGTTGGAGCTGACCATGATTTCCAGCCCAGCAGCATCGGACAGTTTGGTGTTGGTAAGCTGAAAAAGAATGGACAGAGACTGCTAGAGTTGTGCTCTTACCACAACTTCTGCATGCCCAACACATTCTTTGCCTCCAGCTGGATCTTGTCATCACTAGAAGACACCTGCTAAAATGTGTCCTTGTCACCCACAACTATCACAGTGCTGACTGACAAAGTTCACTCACTGTATGGCAGCAAGTGCATCTCCAGCCCATATTAATCCACCTCTCAACACAGAAAGTATGCATTCTTATCAACACTGCCAGGACATCAATGCCAGACCTGTGCGAGCATTTCACTGATAGTATTGCAGAGGCTATTGCAGAGGCCCTAAAGGACAGTTCACTAAGCAATGTTGAAGTGAAGTGGAACAATATCTGTGACCCCAACTACAACTCAGCCATGTATATCTTCAGTAAAAGAAAGAGGCACAACCCAGACTGGCTTAAAGCAGGAATCACTGAGATTGAACCAGCACTCAGAGCCAAGAAAGCAGCACTGCTCGGCTACAAGAGGGAGCCTTCAGAGGCGACTCTAGCTGCACTCAGGAAATCCAGAAATGACACCCAGTGGATCACTCAACAATGTGCCAATGACTACTGGCTGAATCTCTGACATAGCATCCAACTCACTACTGACTGTGGCAATATCTATGCCATTTATGATGGCATGAAGAAAGCCTTTGGCCCCAGTACAGTCAAGATTACGCCCCTAAAATATGCCTCAGGTGAAGTCATTACAGACCAAAATAAACATATGGAGAGATGGGAAGAGCATTACCAGGAGCTCTACCCAAAGGAGACCATTGTCACCAATGCAGCAGTCAACACCCCCCCATCCCTATCATGGAAGAGCTTGATGATCCATCCTCTGTAGAAGAACTCACTAAAGCCATAGACTCCCTTGCCTGTGGTAAAGCTCCAGGAAAGATGGCAAGGAGTATATTCTCCTCAACCACCTGCACAAGCTCCTGTTACAGTGCTGGTAGGAAGGAACAGATCCCCATGATATGCATGATGCCAACATTATCATGCTGTACAAAAACAAAGGAGACCAAACTGACTAACAACTACCATGAAATATCCCAACTCAGTGTTGTTGGGAAGGCCTTTGTCCATGTAGCTCTGAACAGACTGCAATCACTCACAGAAAGTGTTTACCCTGAGGCACAGTGTGGATTCAGAGCAGGAAGGTCCACGATCGACATGATCTTCTCAATAAGGCAGCTGAAAGAAAAGTGTCATGAGCAACGGAAGCCATTGTACATTGCCTTCATTGATCTAATGAAGGCATTCAATATAGTCAGCAGGAAAGGCCTCCTTCACCCTGCCACAGAGGATTAGATGTCCCCAAACTCCTGAGGATGATTACATCCTTCCATTTAGACACATATGGTGTCATACAATACGATGGCTCCTTCTTGGACCCATGCCCAATCAGAAGGGGAGTGAAGTAAGGGGTGTGTATTTGCTCCAACACTCTTTAGCATCTTTTTCTCTCTGTTATTGTCCTAAGCCTTTAACGAGTCCAAAGATGGTGTATATCTCCATACTAGAAGTGTTGGTAATATCTTCAACCTCGCATGCCTTCAAGTGAAGACCAAGATGCAGATAGTACTGATCAGAGAGATGCTGTTTGCTGATGACGCTGCCCTGACTGCTCACACTGAGGAAGAACTACATCACCTGATAAATTCATTCACTGGTGCTTGCAGAGAGTTCAGCCTCACAATCAGCCTTAAGAAGGCCAACAGACCAACATCATGGGGCAAGATATCAGCAGCACCCCCCTGCATTTTCATTAGCGATCACAAACTCTAAGTGGTGAAGGACTTCATTTACCTGGACTCCACCATCTCCAGCAACCCCTCCCTGGACATTGTGCTGAATACCCAGATTGGTAAGGCAAGCAACAGCAATGGCACACCTAACAGTGAGGGTCTGGCACAACTCCAAACTGAAAGTCAAAAAGAGAACAGCCAGCCCAAAGTGGTGTATGAAAAACAGTTTTAATATGGCAACAAACAGACCGGTTTCGGCAAGATTTACATAGCCTTCCTTAGTGCAACACTGACCAAACTGTGTAGTGGAATGTGTTCTACAAAACTTTCCCCAGGTTGCTAGCAGACAGGTGTACAAGAGAGGGCCACCTGTGTTGGTTGCTCCCTGAAACATTAGCCACTGTTCATTAAGTCACCTATTCACATCAAACAGCTGTCCATCTAGAAATATAAAAAAAAGCTTCAAACCCCCTCCCCCATCAAATAGCTCATACTCAAATACGGCATACATCACACCAAGATCTATAAAAAAAGCTTCAAATCCCCTCGCCCATCAAATATCTCGCACTCAAATACAGCATACATCACACAGACTTCCTTACTCTCA